>NW_027553833.1:1345000-1652500 GCF_045843805.1 Urocitellus parryii
AACCTTTTTTGTTTTATTTTGCTTTTGTGTTTTTGTTTTGTTTTGTTTGTTTGTTTGAGGTGGGCCTGGCTGGGTTGCCCAGGCTTGTCTCAAACTCCTAAGTTCAAGTAATCCTCTGTCTCAGATTCCTGAGTACCAGGATTATTGACATGCCCCACCACATCTGGCTTGGGACCAGTCTTAAGGAAAACTGCTAACTATGTGGTATGATTTTAAAAACAACAGGAAGATCCCTCACTTCAAAATAATGCACAAATTTTTTTGTGTGTGTATGTGTGTTCCAGGCATTGAATGCTTAACCAGGGATTGATGGTGCTTAACCATTGAATAACATCCTCAGCCCATTTTACATTTTATTTAGAGAAAGGATCTTTCTAAGTTGCTTAGGGCCTTGCTAAGTTGCTAAGACTGGCTTTGAACTCATGATCCTCCTACCTCAGCTTCCTGAGCTGCTGAGATTATAGGCATGTGCCACCATGTCTGGCAATCATGAAATACTTTCATGTGGTAACCTTCATTAACTGTCCTTCACTTACACTTATAAGAAGTACTATTTTCTGAGTACTTCTAGGTGCAAGTAGTGCACTATAAGTGCTATCAGTGTTATGGTGAGGACAAAGGAAGTGTGATTGCTATTCTCATAAGTCTTATGTGGGTAACACACACAAAATATCAATCAGGAAAATCAACATATAAGTTATAAAATGGTGGGAAGGTGTGCTAGTAAGCTTTCCATTACTGTAACAAATACCTAAGATAATCAGCTGATAAAGAGAAAAGATTTACTTGGGATCATGATTTTGGAGGCTCCAGTCCATGACTGGTTGGCCGCGTTGTCTGTGCCTGTGATCATGCATCATGGCAGTGAGTTCATGGTGAAGCAAAGCTTTTTACCTCCTAGATTCTGGGAAGTCAAGAAAGGCAGAAAGAGACTGGGGCCCCATAAGCCCCTCAGGGTCATACTTCCAGTGGGCCTAAAGCCAACCACTGGGCCCCACCAGTTACAGGTTCCACCACCTCCCAGTAGCATCAAGCTAGGGCCCAAGCCTATGAACCATGGGCTTATGGGGGAACATTTCATATCTAAATTTTAGCATAAGGGGATAGAGTAATGTGTGTGTGTGTGTGTGTGTGTGTGTGTGTGTGTGTGAGAGAGAGAGAGAGAGAGAGAGAGAGAGAGGCAAAGTTTTTAGAAAGAAGCCAGGGAAGGAGACTCAAAGAAGAAAAGGAACACAGCATGATATCATAAGGTATAGAGTAAACCAGGTGACTATTCCAGAGAGAAAACAGCCCATGGAAAGACCTGAAGGTAGAATTGCGATAGTTGGAGGAACTGCAAAGATAAGGCACTCTGGTCAGATCCCAGAGAGACAAAGAGACCTGTTCTGGGAATGTCAGAGTAATTAATCCTTCACTATTACATTGAGCCTGATATATGTGAAATACAGCCATGAGCGACATCCATCTTCCATCCATCTGTGGAAGGAGAAGCCTACCTTTTTGCATCACTCTGACTGGACATGTAGCCTACTATGATTCCAGAAGTATTTGATTGGGAGGCTGATAAAGGGCAATAAAATTGGGGCTTTATATTATACCTATCATGTATCAGCAGCAGCATATGTTTTTCTATAGCTTTTGTTTTTTGATGCATATAGGGATAGAGAGTGGAATTGATGAAGACCACTAGGGGAGGAGGCTAAAGAACCTGTAACCCAGCCCTTAGAGCCATGCTCTCATTGAAAACATGGAGATTTCTCTAAAGTATTTTATTATATAAATTTCTATTCTCCCATTATCTACTGAGAGGGCCAGGCCCAAAACCTGAATATCATTTTTAGCTGTTCCCTTTGGTTCATCTTAACCCACCCCATCATCAGCTCACTGAGACCTTTTGATTCATTGACTTAAAACTTTGTAGGCCCCCCCACCCCCTGCAACACTCGACCTTCTCTGCCTTTGCTGAGGTTTCATCAGACTTTACTCAGGCCTCATCAGCCTCCACCTCCTTGGCCTCTACCATTTAACTAGTTTTCCTGCCCAACTCCTACCCAGTCACATTCCAGAGTCTAAGAGGAGTTTCCATTACTTACAGGATAAAATCCAAAGAGCATGCATGGTAAGGAAGGGTGTTTTCCAACTGCTCCTTATCCCCATCTTTCTCTCCTGCAGGTTTCTTCACTAATTCTCATGTTCATCTTAGTCTGAATTGTGAAGACTTATTTACAGCTCCCTGAAAGTGCTGAGGTGTTTGCATCTGTGAACTCACTCTGTTCTCTTTCTGCAACCCCCTTGCCCATCTCCTCCTCTGGTGCCTGCCTAGTCCTTCGCCCTGCAAAGCTCCAACATCACTGCCTCTGTGAAGCATTTCATATTTCCCCCTGAACTAGAGAGCTCTCCATTGGACCTGTAACTATAGAAACCTCTGTTACTGCACTCCTTGTGCCAATGTAATTATATACTTATACATCTCTCTTTCCCCAGCTGCGTCAGGAGTCCCTTGAGAAATGAAAAGCCATTTGTTGAACTCCTTGAGGGAAATGTCCATTCTCACTCTGTCCAGTTCCTCTCTTATTCTTTCTTGAACCCTGCCTCCCACAATTTCTCCCTAGCACACTATGGAAAGTTTTCTTTTCAATGACCTCCCATCCTTCTAGTTACTTGGGCCAAAATTCTTAGAGTTATCCTTTGTCCTCCCTTCTTTTCTTACTCAACATCCAAACATTCAGCAAATCCTATTTATTTTCCCCTCAAGTCCAGAATCCAATCATTTCCTTTCATGTCTATCATTACCACAAGTGATTCTGTCTTGAATTATGGTGATTGGCTCCTAACTCCTTGCCTCCATCATTGCTTACTTCTATAGTCAACTTTTAACCCAGCAGTCTTGTCATGTTAAAATAAATGTCAGAGCTTGTCATTCTTCTCAGCCAAAGCTTCCAGTGGAGACTGCTGTTTCTAGCTATGATGGAGTAACAGAAACTGGATTCACTCTCCCATCAAAAACAAGTAGTAAATTGAACAAACTTCATGGAAAAAAAAGTGATTTTCAAACATTGGAAAATTGGAAGAGCATTGTTGTGCCCCTGCCATAACAAATGAGTGAGGTGTGCTGTGTGATTATGCCAGCTAACTGCCTATGAGGAATTTCCAGGATGTGGCACAGGGAGGAGCTTCAGTATTCCCCCTTAATTGACAGAGACCAGAGAAGCCAGTGTGTCTAGAACTGAAAAACTACAACCCGAGAAGTGGAGGCTGAACAATCAGTTCCAGAGACCTTCAGAAAGGTCCCATGCATCTTTCCTGAGTTGGTGAGAGAAAACTCTTTGAGGATGGAAACAGAACCACCTAAGATCAGTAGGATAATAATTCCCAGTATTCCCATGACTGAAAATAATGTTGTCCCCAGCCACAGTGGAAATCACTCATAATACATAAGGCATTTGGTAGAGACATCAGAAGAATATTGCCCTTTAGTGGAACTAAGAATATCTTGGACTCATGCTAAAGAGTTTAAAAATAAGACTTGAAAGGATCAACTGTTTCCATATAACTTAACTATGCCCTGCGCTCTTTAAAGAAATATTACAAGATCACTCAACAAAGTAATTTTCACAATAATTGACTTCCAATTAAAAATTATCAGTAGTACAAAGAAGCCTAAAAACATGATTTATGAAAAGGAAAGTAGAATTAAAACAAGACCCCAAAATAGTATGGATAACATGATTTACAGACAAGGATGTTACAGAAACTATTATAATACACTTCATATATTTAGGAGGTAAGACAGACGTGGAAGATATAGAATATATATATATATATATATATATATATATATATATATATATTGCTACAACATGGACGAACTTGGAGGACGTTATGCTTTGTGAAATAAGCCAGACACAGAAGGACAAATGCTGCATGGCTGCATTTATAGAGGAATCGAAAGTTGTCCAGAATGGCTGTTGTCAGGGTGAGTGACAGGGATATATGGCACAGCATTTCAGTCCTACAAAGTGACAAAGTTCTAGAGATCTCCTGTACAATATACAGTTAACAGTACTATACAGTGCACTTAAAATTTTCAGGGTAGATTTCATGTCATGGGTTTTTATACCACAATTTAAAAAATAACCAAATGGGACTTCTACAGATGTATAATACAATATATAAAATAAAATTATACTGAATAGGATTAATAGCAGGTAAAGGTAATATCCAGAAAAAGGTTTTGTGTTCAGGATTTATTTTAAAAAGAAAGAAATCACTTACAATTCAATTATAGAAAAACCCATCACATTAAGTATTAGTAAAAGACTTTAAGAGATATCTTATTAAGAAGATTTGTGAAGAAATACAAATAACAACTGAATACAGGGAAAGACACTGAAAATTATTAATCATGATGGAAATACAAATTAAAATCACAATGAGATACCATCACATAATCCTTAGAACAGGCAACATCAAAAAGACTGAATTTATCAAGTTTTGGTGAAGATTTAGAGAACTTGGACCACCACCCCATGTTGATGATGGGAGTGAAAATGGTACAACTGAAGTAGGACAGACCGTTAAAGACACTACTTCACAACCACTTTAGAAAAAACCATTTGGTAAGGTATACACATATTTATCACAAGTCAGCAATCTTTAAATGCCTAACCAAAACAAATAGGGAAATGAATATCCACCCAAGATTTGTCTATGAATAATTATAGGAGCATTATTTATAATAGCCAAGATATGTTTGTTTACTAAAACTTATCAGTCTGGACTTAAAATGGGTGATTTTTTTGTTTGTATATAAATTTTACATCAATAAATCTGTTTAAAAAGATAATTGTTTAATGTAAAATAATAATGTTCCAAGGGTTTATAACAGAAATAAAGTACATAGAAACAAGGTTGATATACTAAAGGTAGAGTGGCATGATATTATTTGAAAGTAGACTATGATAAACCAAAGGCATACCTTATAAGTCCCAGGTTAGCCATCAAAAAGTAAAATAAAGACATATAGCCAAAATCCAACAGGAATAATATAATACAATAACTTAGAATAACTCAATACAATTAAAACACAATAAGAAAATGGGGAAGCAATAGAAAAAAAAAACAAATAGCCCAACCATAGATTTAAACACATTCAGCATAATTACATTAAAGATAAATGATTGAAACAATCCAATCTTTAGCCAGTGATTTGGCAGATTGTATAAAGAAGCAAAAATAAACTGGAGGATATCCATGTGAAATCCACTTTTAAAATAAAAATACATGTAGGTTAAAAGCAAAAAGATGGAAAATAGTACAACATGCAAATGGTGGAAAAAAACAGTGTAGCTATATTAATATTAGATGAAGTAGATTTTAAAACAAGCACTACTTCTAAGAATAAAGAGGTACATTTCATGACAAAGGGATCAGTTCACCAAGAGAATATAACAACATTCAATGTGTATGCACCCAATAATAGAGTTTCAAAATACAGAAAACAAAAACAATCAACATTTGAAAAACATCAGCAATCAAGTAAGCCAACTGAAACTTAGAGACCTTTCCACCCAACAATAGCAGAATACACTTTATTTTCAAATCAACCTGGAACATTCACAGAAAACACAAATGATAGTTTGAACCACAACGCAAGGTACACTAATTTTAAAGGATTTTAAATTAAAACATGTATAAAAACATTCTCGCACCACAACACAATTAAACTAGAAAACAAAATTGCAGAGCTTATGTGGAAAATCACCCAAAATTTTGAAAATTAAATTGAGTTCTTATACATAAACCATAGTCAAAGAAGTCACAAGAGAAATTTCAAAATATTTTAATGGAATGAGAAAACATAATATATGAACTTTATGGAACTAAGCTAAAGCAGTGTATAGAGGGAAATTTAAGGAAGCAAACGCTTTTATTAGAAAAGAAAAAAGGTTTAAAAATCAATAAGCTAAACTTCCACCTTAAGAAACCAGATAAAAAATAGCATGTTAAATCCAAACCAAATAAAGGAAAGAAACACAAAGGAGCAGAGATCACTAAAAACTGAAACAGAAAATCAATGAAAAAGCAATAATATCAAAGTTGGTTCTTTGAAAAGATATATAAAAATTTAAAAACTCTAGCCAGAATACTCGTGAAAAAGGAGAGAATTATCAATATCAGGAATGAAATAAGGAATGTCTATATAAGGCCAATCGACCTAAAAAGAATAAGGGAATATTATGAAAAGCTTTATAACAAACATTTGATGACTTAGATGATGCAGAAAAAAAAAATCCTTGGAAGACACAAACTACAAAAACTCAAGAAAATGTAAGTAGCCTAACTAATCCCACACCCACTAAAGAATTTGCAGTCACTTTAACAGCCTTCCAACAAATACAGTAACACATTGGTGGCTCCATTCGCAAAGAGGACCAACACCTGGAGCACTGGATTCCATCCTCAGCACCACATAAAAATAAATAAATAAATAAAATAAAGGTGTTGTGTCCACAACTAATTAAAAAAAAATCCTACAGAGAACAGAAGAGGAGAGCACACTTTCCATCTTATTTGCCCTGATGGTCAAATCAGACCAGGACATAGTAGAAAATAAAAATGCCAATGTCCATCATAAAAATCAACTCAATAATATTAATGAAGTATTAAAAAGTGAAATTTAGTAAGAAATAAAAATCATTCTACAACAAGACCAAGTGCTATTGATCTAAGATATGAAAAGCTGGTTCAGCATTGGGAAAATTATCCAATGTCATTCACTATATTAATTGCATAAGAAAAAAATGATCATCTCATTAGGAGCAGAAAAGGCATTTGACAAAATTCTACAGCTATTCATGGTTAAAATTCTCAGAAAGTGAGGGGAGAAAGGAGACATCCTTAACCTGCACAAAGAACATCTACAAAAACTTGTACAGCTGTTATATATAACAATAAGAGAATGCTTTACTCCTAAAATCAGGGAAAAGGTAAGGGCATGTGATCTCACTACTCACTCTTAACACTACATAGAAGGACATAATCAATGGGATAATGTGAGAAGTATAGGAGCATGCAGATTTGAAGGGAAAGTATAATCTCGGTCTGCAGACAATGTGATTGTCTACATAGAAAATCCAAAAGAATTTACCAATAAGCAAGTTTGGTAAAGTTGCAAGATTTACGACTCTAGTGTCAATATATGAAAATAAATTTTATTCTTAGATACTGTTAACTGGAAATTGAAGTTACAAAATAGCTGCATTTACAATAGCATAAAAACATAAAAAACCTAGGGACAAAACAAAGCAAATATATGCAAAAATAAATGCTAAATATGACAATTTTGATGAGAGACACCAACTTATAAAGGACAGGTGTAACTATGCTCAGGGACTGAAAGGTTTAAGATTATTAAGATGTCAATTTTCCTAAAAACTGATCTGTGTGCTTGATGCAATCTCAGTCAATCCTGGATGGTTTTTTTGAAGAAAGTGACAGGGTAATCCCGAATTTGTATAGAAAAACTAAGAGCCTAAAAAGTTACAATAGGTAACCTTGAACAATAACAAAGTTTGAGAATTCAAATACCTGGTTTTAAGACTTACACACTAGAATTTAAAATAACTACTACCATTTGAATAAGAACAACAAAGTTGAAAGATTCACATTCCCTAAGTTAAAGGCTTATCAAAGACAACAAAAATCAAAATAGTGTGGTATTGGGTAGAAGAAGGATTGCATAGTTCAAGAAAATAAAATCAATGAAACAGCAACCTATATAATATAATGGAAAAATGTTTTCAAATTATGTATCTGATAGGAGCTTAATATCAAAAATTTATAATAAACACATATAACTCAATAGTAGAAAAACAAATAACTCATTTTAAAAATGGGCAAAGGACCTAAGTAGACATTTTTCTAGAGATGTTTTAAAAATGAACAAAAGGTATATAGAAAAGTGCTCAACCTTTTTAACATGCAAATCAAAGAAAAATGCAAATAAAGACTACTATGGGATACCACCTCACACCCACTTGGATTACTATTATGAAAATCAGAAGATAAATGCATACTGCTTTCCATAGTGGTTCCACCAATTTTCAGTCCCACCAGCAATGTATGAGTGTGCCTTTTTAACCACATCCTCCAATATTTATTGTTGCCTGTATTCTTGATGATCACCATTCTGACAGGAGTGAGATGAAATCTTAGAGTAGTTTTGATTCGCATTTCTCTAATTGCCAGAGATGTTGGAATACTTTTTCATATATATATATATATATATATATATATATATATATATATGATCAATATATATATATATATATATATATATATATATATATATATATTGATCAATTGTATTTCTTCTTCTGTGAATTGTCTGTTCAGTTCCTTAGCCCATTTTTGATTGGGTTATTTGTTTTTTTTGTGTTAAGTTTTTTGAGTTCTTTATATATCCTAGAGGTCAATGCTTTATTGGAGGTGCAGGTGGTGAAGATTTTCTCCCAATATAGGCTCTTTCCTCACTTTATTAACTGTTTCCTTTCCTGAGGGGGAAAAAAGCTTTTTAATTTGAATCCATCCCATTAATTAATTCTTGATTTTACTTCTTGCACTTTAGGAGTCTTTTTAAGGAAGTCATATCCTATTTGACCCAAGTATCCTACTCCTTGGTTTATACCCAAAGGACTTAAAAATTAGCATACTATAGTGATGCAGCCACATCAATGTTTATAGCAGCTCAATTCACAATAGCTAGACTATGGAACTAACCTAGGTGTCTCTCAAAAGATGAATGGATAAAGAAAATGGGGTATATATACTCAATGGAATATTATTCAGCTTTAAAGAAGAGTAAAATTATGTCATTTGCCAGTAAATGGTTGGAGTTGGAGAATATCATGCTAAGCAAAATAAGCCACAAAACCAAAGGCCAAATATTTTCCCTAATATGCAGATACTAATTCACAATAAGGTGGGGGGGGCACTAGGGAATAATAATTTTACCATAGATTAGGTAGAGGGAAGTGATGGGAGAGAAGGGGAGGGGATGTGTGGATAGGAAAGATAGTAGAATGAAACAGACATTATTACTGTATGTATAGATGTGACTGCATAACCAATATGATTCTGCAACATGTATACTCAATAAAATGAGAAACTATGTCCCATCTATGTTTTTCAAAGTGCACAAATGCATTATACTGTCATGTATAACTAATTAAAACAAATTTAAAAAAAAATTTAAAAAGATAAATACAGATGAGGATGTGGGGAAAAAGGAACTTGTATTCTCATGGGAATGTAGATTATTGCAATCATTACGAGAAACAGTAAGGAGGTTGCTAAAGAAGTTGAAAATACAATTAGCTTATAATGCAGCACACCCCCTCTGGAAATACCCCGGAAGGAAAATCACCATCTCCTGAAGGAAGATGTCTGCACTCCCCCATGTACTGAAGCTTTACTCACTATAGCCAGGATTCCAAATTTATCTAAGTGTTTGATGATGAACAAATGGATAAAGAAGCCTGTGTGTGTGTGTGTGTGTGTGTGTGTGTGTGTGTGTGTTGTGTGTGTATGTACACCATGGAATATCAATTGCCCTGAAAAAGGAGATCTTGCCATTTACTATAGGATGGATAGATTTAGAAGACATGCTAAGTGAAATTATCCAGCAGACAAAGAAACAAACTCCATGATCTTAACTAATTAATTAATTAATTATATGTGTGATCTTTAAAAAAAAGTCAATTATAAAGAGAATAAAATAGTGGACATATGCATACATATTAAATAACATATGTCATCTTTTCAGCAATAGGTGCTGGAACAATTGGCTACCTATAGACTAAAGACATAAATAACCTTGGCCCTTTTTCCCTGTACCATATAAAAATTCCCTTGAAATGCTCTTTCTCTATATATAAGGTCTAACTGTATAAAAATTCTAGAAGAAGATAGAGAAAAAAATCATTTAAAGCCTGAGATAGGCAAAGATTTCTTAGATGAGATACAGAAAACACAGATGATAACAGCAAAGAAATGACAAATTGGAGTTAATCAAAACTAAAAACATCTGTATATTAAGACTAGCAAACCAATTTTCAAAATGTATGAAAGCTTGACTAGACATTTTAACCATAGAGGAGATTTAGATGGAAAGTAAATACATGAAGAGAAATTAAATATCATTAGTCATTACAGAAGTGCAAATTAAAACCATATACATTAGACTCACTACTATCAGAATGTCAAAACTTAAGTGCTGTTTAGGGAGCTTTTTACAGACCACTTACGAGAATGTGAAATGGTAACATCTTTGGCTCTTCCCCGCAGGTATGCTTTCACCTCTTGGTGACTCAAAAACCCCTCCTGTATTTTAACCAAGAAAAATGAAAAACAATGTCCACAGAGGATGTTCATACAGAGGTATATGGAAGTTTTATAATTAGCAGACAGCAGGAACAAATGCCTATCAACTGGTAAATGAACAATTTGTGGTATATTAATATAATGTCATACAATTTAGCAATTAAAACAATGAAGCATTGATTCAGGAAACACAGTGGATGGGTCTCACAAGCACTTCACTAGTACAAAATGACAGGCACCTCACACACTCTGATTGTATTGATGTAACACTCTGAAAGGCAACCAGCAAATCAGAAACCATAGCACTGATTTTCAGGGATTAGATGTGAAAGAAGCTAACTGACTAGCAAAAACAAACAAACAAATAAATAAATAAATAAATAAATAGATAAATAAAATAAGAAAACAATAAACAAAAAACAGGAAGAAACGTCATGCAGGGATGAAAATGTCCTACAGTTTAGTAGTGAATTAGTCACACAAGTACCTACATTTGTCAAAACTGACCATTGTATAGTCTTTAAAAGGACAGATTTTGCCACTTGTAAATATTTCAAAAATCTTGAGTAAAAAACCAACCAAAACAAAAACCCATCTCACATAAGCCTCAGTTTTATTATCTTTAAAATTGTAGTTATTATCAATGCCCTTTTTCCATTGAAATATTATCCGGGCCATGATTCCTCAGTCATTGTTTTGATTATCATTTCCCATTGTATATCACTGATAAAGAGAGAGAAAACACATTATGACAAGCATTCATTATTATGCTCCGTACATTCTGGTAACTTGCACAACACTTAAATGAGTATGACACTTAATAAAAGAGGCAAGAAAAGAGTCAATAATCTTTTCAGAATCCAAGCAGACACCAGACTCCAGTCCATGGTGAGAACAATTAGCTTTTTGAATTCACGCCCTGCCCTCTTTTCTTAGTTTGCAATGGAATGTTTGTTGACTGGATTGAAAGAAGAACTCCCCAAAATGTTTCTATTTCTTTCTTACAGTTTAGGAGCTATCAGCGTTCTGATTTACAGCAGGATGCCTTGTAAGCACATTGTCATAGTTGGCTCAATTACACCGAGTATCGGGTCTGTTTTATGATCCCTTCCTTTTCTATTTTCCTATGAAAGTGGGGTTATTCCCTTGCTTGGCCTCAGAATCCAATCTATGTTTACCTCCTATTCCAATTCTAACAGTAATTCTCATTGTCTAACCTCATTATTTTCATTCTGTGTACCCAAATTTCCAGGCATTTATTTCAGTTGGAGATAAATTCCTTAAACTACCCAAATCTAAATTTTTTAAAACCAGATCTATTTGCAAACTGCTCCACTAATATTATCATCTTGCTTTTTAATAGTAATCATGTTATTATTACTGTTAAGTAATAATAATGACGATAATATAGCAGCCACTACCATTAATTGACAGCTATGCTCAGGATAATGCTAAATACAACTATTCCTATGACTACTGTGTGATATGGGTTCAATTTCCATTTTTAACAAGTAATTGAGACAGTGTCTCAGTGGCTTTGCCCATATAATATATATCCAGTGAAGGGCAGACCTGAGTTCCCACTCACATTGTTTTCCTGGCTGAGAAAAGTAAAAAGTTCACCATGCATATCAGCAAGGACATATTGGCCACAAAAATTCATATAGGAAAAGCTTTTTGAAAGAGAAAGAAAAGAGACTTAATATTCCTTTTTGCAAAAATTTCTTCTCAAGCAAGAAAGTTTTGCAAAAAGAAATTTTTGGAAATCTTCTCAATCTTCTCAAGAACTACAAACTGTAGATCTCTTCAATTACAACAAGGCTCAATCTCTAGACAACTGCTTTTCCTTGATAATTGCTTGGGGGTGGGGCAAATCCTGGCAAGTGGAGATCATACAAACATCTGACCCTTACCCATATACAATCATGGCAGACATGAGAAATCCATCATTGCCATCCCTGCCACAGGGTTCCTAGATGGCTTCCCAGTCATTCCCATTGTGCTGCTGAAGCAGCATCTAGCAATTAATTTCCACTGAAAGATGTGAAAAATGCATACAACTGGAAAAGCCAAATGTCCATCAAAACAATACATAAATGAATTGTGATTAAATGTACCTGTTTAAATTAATAGGCTCATCTTGTTATCAACACAAATATACTTTGAAAACAAAGTGAAAAATGAAGTTGAAAACTATGTGCAGTCTCGTGTCTATTCCTTCAATAAATTTTTATTTCTCAATGAAGTTCTCAAACAAATAAGACTAAATATTAAGACTTAGCAAAATGATCAGTCAGCTCAAGAATGTTTCATATTCTTTTAAAATTTTACATGTGCCAAGATACTTCAACATAAAAATTACTTTTTGTGCCTTTAAGATAATCAAATGAAATGTACAAAAGATCATTAGCACATTGTTCCATATGGGTAGTCAATAATTGGCCATTAAATGGTAGATAGCTGTGCTATGAGATCATCAATTATGCTTAAATATGCTCAAAGACATCCATCATAATGTAGTTTATAAAGCATATTTGAAGAAATGTAAATGTCCAATAATAAATTGTTGTATAGAATATAATACATTTATTTACATGAATGGACACATGAAAAATTATGAAATGATGATTTTGAAGCCTAGCATTTTGGAAAGTGCTTAATATATAACATTAAAGAAAAGAAACACTATTTAATATTGGATGTATGTGTGCTATTGATTATGAGGAAACTGGGAGAGGTGATAGAATTATAGGCAATTTGTATTCTTTTCTTGTTACTTTTGTTCTAATTTATTATGACTTAAAAATTTGAGAAGTCAAATGGAATTTGCATTTTTCTAGGTAGCATTCAAAGAAAACAATGCTACATGATTGACACATCCAGAGAACTGAGATCCTGAGAGACAGAAGATAGACATATGAGATTTTAGGAGGAGAATAATCACGTAAGTACCTGCATATTGGCTTTTGATTCAGTGATGCCAACCCTTACAAAATCTGTGCAGTTATGAATTCCTGTCCTAATATAACTGAGGCTCAAAGGATATATATAACTTTCAAATTCTTTTTCTCCTCAAATGCCCAAAAAAGCCCCTTTCCCTCCCCTCCTCCATCTCTAAACTTGGTTTCTACATCACTGAGAAAACAGAAGCAATCACAGGGAACTTCTGCCAGAGACTCCCACCAGCACATTAAGCTACATGCTAGGATTTCCACCCACAGACTATGGCTTCTCACCTGTGTGTGATCTATCTCTGTTCCTATCCAAGCTAAACCCTCCACCCATGCACCAGGTTCCAAATCCTCCTTTCCATTATCACTCTGGCAATTCTCTGCTCTCTCACAATACACTTTGTTCCACCACACCCTGTTCTTTCTTGCTGAATACTCTTGCTTCAGTGTTACTTTCTGGTACATCTGCCTAATGGATCCCAAGACTCCTACCTCACTCAAATCCCAAGGCCTCATTGTCTATCTTAGTCCTTTGGGGCTTTCCTAATAAAATAACAAACTAAAAAATTTAGCATAAACTTATTTTCTTATGGTCCTAGAGGGTAAAAGTTTGAGATCAAGGGGCCTGCATGGCAGGTTTCTGGGGACACGACTTTTCCTGGCCTGTAGGAGCTGGCCCTCTCACTAATACCCATGTGACCTTTTCTTTGTGCAAGCATGACACTAACATTGTTTAATCAGAGCCTCACACTTATGAGGCTTTATTTATTGTGAAAATTCTCTTCACATCTTTGGATTTAGGCATCATGATTCTGAAGGTAGGTCTTTGCAACTATACCATGTATGACTTGATTTAACTATAATTACTTCTTTTGAGGCTGCATCTCCAAATGTAATCATTCTAAGGATTATAGTTTCAGCATATTAATTTGGTTGGGGTGGTGGGGTGACCCAAATGTTCAGTCTATAACACACCTTTTTACATCTATGACCTCCTTCCTTTTTCTTAGCCTCATTCACTCCACTCCAGCCCCACAGGCCTTCTTGCTGTTCAATGACTATAACAGGCACCCTCCTGCCCTGGTCTGCTCCAAATTTTCCCCAGAGAAAAGGTCCCCTAAACATCCAGTTTTCCCATCTTTTCACCACCTTCAACTATTTGGTCACATTTGACAATTCAATGACTGTTCAATAGTCATCAATGACTATTAGCTGACCACATTACATCACATAACCATCTCTGTCTCCATCTTTACCTATTTCTCCTGACTTCTCCTTATCTTGCTTTACTCTTTCTTTTTGACAGTCCTTAGCATATTTGCACAGAACATGACCTTAATTTTTATGTTTATTATTTCTTGACTACCTCTTCTCTTAGAATGTAAGCTTCCAATGAACAGTCCCTTTCTTTTTACTAGTGATGTATCACAGTGCCAAGAGCAGAGCCTGATAGACAATAGGTATTCAAATCAGTGTCACTGAATAACTAAATAATAAGCATATTGCCTAAGTTCAAATGGTAGGTGACAAAGGTGGATCTAAAAACTGGCCCCAGAACTCAAGCTTTTCCACTAAAAATCCCACAATAAGGCAAGTTATTTATACGCTCAGAGGAAAGCACTTACTGAAATACATTTTAAAGAAAGCATAATAGGCATTTTATATTTCAAAGGACCATTGGAAACCTCTGTTCTCTTTTCAAATGTGCCTTGGAAATTCTCTTCACATCTTTGGATTTAGGCATCATGATTCTGAAGGTAGGTCTTTGCAATTATACCATGTATGCAGAAAGGAGCTTATAATATCACTCCTGCCTGCTACCCTGTGAACATAGGTATGTGAGAATAGTTTTCCATGGAATGGGATTTAAGCCAAAAGATGTTTTATGATGACTGGAATGAGAGAAATGAGAGGAAATATAGAAAGAAACTATTAAAGATTACATAGATATGCTAAGATGATGAATTGACAGACACAATATTCTAAAGATGTCAGTTCTTCCCAAAGTTGGCATATAAATTTAACATAATCTCGATCAATACTCTGGTACCTATTAACAGTTTGTATTTTATATGTAAAGGCAAAAGAATTAGAATAGTCGGTGCACTCTCCGCTGGGCGCAGGCTCAAAGACACAGTCCCCGCGGACTCCCCAGCCCCAGGCCAAAACTGTTCCGGGAGTCAGAACCCAGCCGCCCTGAGCTCAGTGCAGGCTCCACTTGGAGCTGGCCTCCACACGCAGTCTCGCAGGTTCCCCCACCCTGGGCCAAGGCAGCCCCGGGAACCAAAATCCGGCCCCTCAGAGCCCTGCCCACGCCTTGCCAGGAACCTTTAAATATTTTTTATTTTATTTTATTTTTGAGACAGGGTTATCAATAAGTTGCTGAGAGTCTCACTAATTGCCCAGGCAGGCCTCAAACTAGTGATCTTCCTGCCTAAGCCTCCCAAGTTCCTAAGACTGTAGAAGAGACTGCACACCTGTATCATTTGTCAAACCTAATAAAACAATACACTAAAAAGAGCATTTTACTGTACCACATGGAAACTATACCTCAACACACCTGAGTAAAACTTCAATTCTGCTTAGTTTATCAACTGCTATGCTTCTTCCTTAACACTTAGAAATATTCCACTGCCTTCCATCCACTCTTGTCAATGATTATGGTTTAACTACAATATAGCAAGTAATGATTTATTTTAATTTTTATTCATTCTGCTTTGTAAATCTGAGGGATCATTTTTTAATTAGGACAGAAAAATTTTCAGCCTTTTCTCTGTGTATTAGCTTCCACTACAATGAAACACTGGACGCAATTAACTTGTAAGGAGGAAAGCCTTCATAATTCATGCTTCTGGAGGCTCCAGCCCAAGTCAAGTTGGCCCATTGCTTTGGGCTCCAGTAAGCACATCCTGGGTTGAGAGAGAGGTGGAGCAAGCTACTTATATCATGGGCTAGAAAGCAAAGAGAGAATTGGCAGGCTTCCGTGATGCCCTTTGCTGGCATGCCCCCAAGTGACCAAGGACCTCTCATAAGGCCCAACCTCCTAACAGCACCACCCTGGGGACCAAGCCTTTAACACACGGACCTCTGGGGACATTCAATATCCAAATATAGCATTTTGAATGTTTTGTCTCATGTTCTTTCAATTCTTTGTCTATGGAGCATCTATTATAGGTGAAATTGGTCCTTTTCATTTTAAAATTTCTTTCACATTTTCTATCTTTTTATCTTCTAGTTGTGATCTAGAGAATTTCTTCAGATCCATTTCTCAGTTTTAAATTTGCATCTCCCTTGTGTCTGATCTGTTTTTTAATCAATCATTTGCCTTTTTTAAGTTAAAGTTTTTATCCTCATACAGCATACACACAAATATATATAAGTCATAAATGTCAACTCAAATAATTTTCATGAATCACACTGTGATCAGGGCCTAGATCAAGAAACTGAATATTGCTAGCACCCTGTAGATCCCCTCTGCACCTGTCAGTCACCAGACCCCCGGCTAAGGCAACAATTCTAGCACCACAGATTAGTTTTACTGTCTTTGAATTTAATATAAATGGAATTTTCAATCTGGATGCTTTTGTCACTTTCTACTCTATCTTATATTTTTGTGAGAACCATCAAATTGTTTTGCATAACATTCATCTCTTACTGTGGTTTAATAATATATCAAGATGCTACTAATTACCTATTGGGCATTTATGGAATCTGGGTAGGTTCCTATTTGAGGCAATTTTGAATAAGACTGTATGCACATTCTTGTATGTGTCTTTTGGTGCCTATATCCCTGCCTTTCAGTTGAATATATAACTAGGAGTGGAATAGTAGAGTCATAGGATAAATTAGGCTGTCATTACTGCTGTGACAAATTTCAGCCACAAATTCAGTGGCTTCAACCACAAATTTAACATCTTACAGTTGTGTATACAATAAGTCCACCATGGCTTCCTGGGCTAGGATCAGGGCTGCATTCCCCTCTGGAAACTCAGGGCTCTCGGGAGACTCTGCTCCTTCCCTCTTCTACCTTGGACAGGCCACCTTCCTCCAGGAACTTTGGTCCAAATTCTTCTGTTTTTCTGGTTTCCCCTACTGATTCCCTTTTCTACTTGCAATTACAAGGATTTTGATTATTCCATTGGGTCTACACAGATCTTCCAGAACAAATTTCCTCCTTGATGGTCAGATAATTAGCAGTCTTAATTCCATCTGCAACCTTCCTTCCTCTTTGCCCTGTCACCTAAGACATAATTGATGGTTCTGGTATCAGGACAACCTTCAAGCGTCTTTATTTCTCTACCATCTGGGGTATTATATGTTTGGCTTTATTGCATTACACAATAGTTTTGCAACGTGAATGTACTCACACTCCTGTACCAGAATAGGAGAGTTCCAATTGTTGAGGTATCTGCCAACTCTTGATTTACTTTTTTCATATTCATTTTGGTGACATTGTCTGCTATTTTACTGAAGTTTTAATTCCTATCTCTATATTGGCTTATGATATTGAACATCTTTTAGAATGCTTACCTGTATTTGAAAATCTTATTTTGTGAAGTGTCTATATGAGTCTTTTGCCTATTTTTCTATTAGGTTTTAGATCTTTATTATTAATCTGTATGAGTTTCTTAGGGTGTATTGTTATCTACAATCCTTTGTCAGATCCAAGTATGGTAAATATCTTTTGCTCTCTGGCTTGTCTTTTCATTTTTGTAGTGGTATTTTTTGACAAACAAAAATCATGAAGTTTTTTAGAGAGTCTTAATTTGAATGCAGTCCAACTTTTATTTTTTTTTAGTTGCAGTTGGACAAAATACATTTATTCATTCATTCATTCATTCATTCATTCATTCATTTATTTAATGTGGTACTGAGGATCAAACCCAGTACCTCACACTTCCTAAGCAAGTGCTCTACCACTGAGCCACAATCCCAGTCCTATTGTTTATTTTTAACATTTTATGATTATTATATCCAAAAAGCCTTTACCTAAAGATATTTTTCCATGTCTTCCTTTAGAAATTTCATATTAAGGCCCATTAATCTGGATTTTTTTGTAGTATTTAAAGTACAAATCAAAATTCAGTTTCCTTATATAGGTACACAATGAATGAAAAATTAATTTTTTAAAAATACCTTTTATTTCCCACTCTATTCCATTTTTACCTTTTTAATGAAACAAACAAACATGCATGTGTGTTTTGCTGACTTGTCAATTTGAAATGTAATCTTCTCATTTTTAAGTGATCTATTAATTTCTTTTTTAAATAGTATTTTTGTAATAGTACCCTGTGTTTCTGCAAATGGTACTTAAATATGGAAAATGTACTTTTAAGATATAATCTCTGCCGTAAAGTTCTACTCTTTCATGCTCCTGAGCCCCTAATTCCCAGCTTACCACTGCCCTCGTGGTAGATTTACACCCTGTGTGGTTTTATTCTTTCATGTGTGCTTAATTCCAATGAGCATTATGTGTGTGTGTGTGTTTGTGTCTAGAAGTCACACACAACAGACATTTTGGTTTAACACATAAAAGTTTATTTTTCTCTTGTGCAAAGTTTGCAGTTTTCTCCCAAGCAATGATTTAAAAATCCAGATGTTTCCAGCTAGTTGCAAAACTATCTCAAGATGCAGCTGCCACTGTCACTAAAGAATGAGAAGGGAAAGTAGGAGATTTCATGTCATCTCTTTTCAGCCTAGAAATACCTATTTCTGGGCAATGACCTCATGTCACTCACAGGTCATTTCCCAGATAGTCATATGATTCTGGCTAATTGCACATGGCCAGAAATGTGGGGAACACATGGATATTTGGTGAGAAGGAAGCATCCCCGCTCTTCTTATTACCAAGTATTCTTTCACCCCATTTTTTCCAAGTTGTAGACCACATTCAAGCCTACCCTTCTTTCAAGGAAAGCCACTTGAAAGCCCCTTCTGTCATTTTTGCCCAACTCAAATTCCATCAGATCTAGACATGGCTCCTCTTTGTCTAGAGGCTTATGAACCAAAAAGACAATATATCTACTCCTTCATACAAACACAAATGTCTGCCCCTCTTCTCAACATGGTGGTCAAAGTGATATGCATTATCATATGAATGCACACATTCCTTCAGGAAAGGGAAAAGGAAGATATGCAGCCATCGTTGGTCCTTAGCAATTCCAAAGTAACAATAGACAGGTGTTGTGAGGACCCCTACAATGGATTACATGGCTTTTTTTTTTTTAATGATGTTCCACAGTATCAAGTTCTTGGAAAATTAATGGTGTGTTCTGATTCTCACTCACGATGGATTACTTTCTCATGTGTTCCATAAGTTTTGTTTGTGAGCTGATCATCACTAGGGATTTACTGTATAAGTGTGCTAGTTAGTCACATGTACCCCAATAGTGAAAGTGTTTCTGTCAAGTGCTTCAGGGGATTCATCAACCAGGACTGTTTTCTTTTTTAAATGTCAATTTCTCAGTTGGAGATTTCTATACCATGTAAGTGGTATAAGTTCAGACTTATACTCACCTAACCTTGAGTTGGAGATTTAATTTCTCATTAAAAATTTCTGACTTCTCTGAGCCAAAGGGAATTCAATTAAAGTCTCTTTTGTGTTCTTAACAATCTTGTTTCTGAACTTTCTTTTCTGGAATTAACTGAGATTATGAAGATGGCCTCCATCCTTCCCATATCTGTAGGGAAGTAAAAGACTTTTACTATTTACCTATACATCTTTAAAAATCAAATGTAGTATTTATCTGTAGCTTAAAATTTATATCAATAGCAAAATGTTATGGTAATTTTCTATAATGTTTTCCCTTGTAAACAGTTTCAAGATTTAAATATGCTGATATGTACAAATCCAGCTCTTTCATTTTAATGGCTATATAGTAGTCCCCTATTAAAAAAAACTTTACTTTTTTTCCATTTTCCTATTAAGGAAAATTCAAGTTGTTTCCATTTTCATAATTACCCATACTGCTGTACTCTTTGCACACTTGTGGAAATATATTTAGGCTACATTTTTCATTATACAATTACTGTATCCTAGGAGATGGACTTTTTTTTTTACTAAGTATTGACAAATTGTTGCCCTAAATGGTTGTAACAATTTATAGATGTAAGTTTTTTTGATAGAGAATGTGATGTTGTCTCTTCAATATTCATGCAAAAACTTGGTCTTGTTAGACTTTACAAATTTTGATAGTTAAGATAGTTATAAATATTATTTCATTATTATTTTAATTTTCAGTTGTAAAATTATTAAGGCTAAGCTCCTTTCATGATCATTGGATTTTCCAGTTTCTTCTGTAAATTACCCATTTTCCTGTCATGATATGATCTTTCCATTATTGATTTATAAGGAAGCTTAGTATCTCTCTGGATGTTGTCTGTAGTCAGTTCTGTATATTTCAAGTAATTTTCCCCAGATTTTCTCTTAAACCACATCCAAGGATATTAAAAATATTTAAGTCTGTTTGCTAATAATTTATTGTTCATTGTTTGTCTGCTTTATTATACTGTGATGTGAATTCCATGAGTCTTCATGCCATTTCCATGTTCTTCTGGGACCTGTGCAGACCCTACACCTGCAGCTGAATTGGGTTCCTTATTAACTTGTGTCTCTGGGACTCCCAGGATCCATCAGATTTTCTGCCCCCCCCCCGCTAGATTTTCTGGAGCCACTTCACTTGATGCCATCAGACTGAAAGGTAAAACTGCTAGAAGCCTAAGAAATCACAACACAAGCCACAGCTCACTGGCAGCCCAGAGAGACTTCCTGTAACTTGTCCTGTACTAGAAATGGCATATGGACAACTGGAGAAAACACATTTTATATAATTTATCAGCCATAAAACATCATCATGCTAGATTTCTACCACAACTGTGTAAGATTAAATTCTGAGGGAACGTCATAGAAATAATCTCTATTAGAGCCATGGAGTATATAAGCTATCTCTTTGTCTCTCTGTTGTTACTTAAAGAGCACTGGAGAGCCACAGGTAAGGACACTTGTATCCATAGGCCATGGCCTTTTTCTCTTACAACTTCATTCTCTCTATAGACAAAATCAGGGAAAAGGATTTGACACCTGATACTTAACCATTATCTTATCCTCTAACCCCAAATTAGTCTCTGTTGGTCCCACACAATTTCTACCACTAGGAACAGTTCTCTGGTTTATTTGCAGCCTCAAACTTGGGTCTGTGAGTACTGCATTGGAAGGTTTTCCATCAGGCATGGAGGCACAGCTCTAAACATCAAAAACAATGCAAAATACTTGTTGATTCTCATTCTTTATCTTAAATTTTCAGGTGAATTTGTTATGTCTAGATTTATTCTAATGAAAAAAAGATTTTCTTGAAATTTAATTTTCAAGTAAGTTGAAGAGATATCATATGTACCTGAGACTTTCAATAGTTTTCAGTGAGTGTGTGATAAGAGCCACAGGCTCTGTTTCTGGAGCAAGGGCTCTTCTAGCCATCATAGAATCTTCAGTCATGTGGTCTACTTGTTGTCCTTTGAACTTGCTATGCTATTTCATACCTAAAGAACTTTCTTAATACCATTTTCAAATCTAGAATACTTATCCTCCCCTCTTAGTTTGTATGAGACCTTGAAGAAGACCTTGCTTCTCTGATAAGATTTCTCAAGCTTGTGGAACTCATTCCTTCTCTGCTCAAAGCATTTTGTGCTATTTTTGGCTGGGGACCTGGGGCTTATTGACTTATAGTGCTTGTTCCTGTGTTGTACACCTTGATCACTCACTGGACCATATGCTCGCCAAGGTCATGCTTATGTCTTAGACCTCTTTGTCTCTGTTGGACTTAATTAGGAAAAAAAATTTAATAGAAAGCATCTACTTTTTCAACACTCTGTATTTGTGGACCAAGTGAGAATACCTCATAATGAGAAGGAAAAGGAGCTCAGGGAGAAAAGCTGACATGGATGGAGTTCAAACTCTGTGCAGGGCACTATGCAAACCCCAGTAACACACTACAGACAACACACTGGTCTTCACCACAGACCTGGGAAGTAGATAATGTTGCTGTTCATGTTTTATCTGTAAGAACACTGAGTCCCTGAGTGGTTAAGTAACTACCTCACTGATTACATTCTGTGACAGCTATAACACCAGCTTTTCAATTCCCTGAGGGTCTGGGCTTTGTTTTTGTTTTTATTTTATTTTATTTTATTTTTTGTTACCAGGTATTGAACTCAGGAGTGCTTTACCACTGAGCCCTATCCAGCCCTTTTTATTTTTTATTTCAAGACAGGGTCTCACTAAGTTGCAGAGGCTGGCCTTGAACTCTTGATCCTCCTGCCTCAGCATGGGATTATAGGTGTGCGCCACCAGGACCTGCTTCGATCTTAAGTTCTTAAAATGAAGGAGAAAGAGAGATAGCAGAATACCACAGGCCAGTTTAACCCAGGTGAGAAGCTTGGTGGAAGTAGCCATATGGGGTATTAATTAATAAATAATTATGTAGATAATTCTGTGGTAAGGGTTTTGAGAGTGTTCTTTCCAGTAGAAAGAACTTCTACTTTTTATTTTAAAATTAGGAGCTTTATCCAGGAAAAGATTGTCCTAATTAGGTGCTAGAGAGACAAATAGGTCTGAGACATGAGCCTGACTTTGAGGGGCATGTGGTCCAGTGAGTGATCGGGGGTACAACACAGGAACCGGCACTGTAAGGCTTGGTTCCAGGCTGCAGTGGTCATCAGTGAATAGCAGGAAAGCCCAGGGCCTGGGGAGAGGGCAGAGGAAAGGGCACTGTGCTGTGATTTGCCATTTACCACTTGGCCTCTGGCCATTTTGATTATTTGAGTCTTCTTTCTCATGTGACTCTTCCACAGAGAACATGAATTTCCCCATAACCCACTTTGTTCTTCTAGCTGGCCTCTTAAAACCCAAACCCTCTCCCAGACTTGCAATCTTATAACACTCCTGGCAGCAGCAATTGAGCCATTGGGATGCTGGGAGCTGAGTATCTGGTGGGGTCTTAGTCGTGAGAGTCTGGCTACTCTCTTGCAGTCTTCCTGAGTGGGAGAAAGTAAGTGGTATAACAAGAAGTGGTATAACATCCTGCTGGTCAGTGAGGATTTGTCAGATCACCAAAGGACAGCTCTAAGTGTTCCCTGCTGGCCTTCTGATGCCCAGAGACACTCAGCTGAATTATCTACTAAGAATATTTTCCAAATACAAATCGATCATTTTTAATGCAGTAGCTGTTGGTCTAGTTTCTTCAAGATGCTCTGCCCCGGGTCTTGAGTTTTGCTGTTTTTTTTTTTTCCTTCAACAAGTGCATTTCTGATTGTTTTTATGCTCCACTGCATACCACACACGTGGTGGTGGTGGTGGTGGTAGGAGTATAAATTTTCCTTGCAGAGCTTTGTTTGGATACAGGATTTCTAAAAATATCCAAAAGGAATGGAAAGTACAGGGGGCAAATGGAGTTGTATGAAATTTGAGGACTTGAGCCCTCATCACAGGCTCTGTATTTTTAAAATGACCTTGGAAACACCACTCCATTTCCTTAGCTCCAGCAATAAAATATAGGATTGTGAATTATATATATATTGAAAATATATTCATATATTTTTATTAAAAATGCATGTATACATCTTCATAGATTTGTTGAAAACACATTTATTGAAAATATATGGTTTTTAGATTCTGTGTTTCTAGAATTTTGGATTATAATTATTACTCAAAAATGCTTTTTTGAGGGTCTACAGGGTACTAGGACAGCAGCTAGATATTGGGGTTAAAAAAGTGAAACAGAATTGACTTGGTATGCTCTCCTGTCTCCAGAGACAGAATGATTAAGAATGATGGTCCCCAACTTACAATGGTTCAACTTATAATTTTTCTATAGTGACATAAAAATGATACCTATTGAGTTAAACTGTACTTTTGATTTTGAACTTCATTTTTTTCTTGGATTAGTGACAACATTCTGTTTTTCACTTTTAGTATGGTATTTAATAAATTCCATGAGATAGTCAACACTTTATTATAAAATAGACTTTTTTGGTGAGTTTGCCCAACTATAGGCTAATGGAAATGTTCTGAGCATGTTTAAGATAGATTAGGCTGTGCAATGATTTTGTGCAATCCAGGTTACTCAAATGAGCTTTTGACAATAGTATTTTCAACTTATGATTTGCCTCTCCATAAATCCAAGACATGTCAAGCAGCATCTGCAATTACATAATTGTGGTATGGAATATAAACAAACATTATGCCCAATCTAATGGTTCATGGAGATTTTCCCAAGAAAAATTTGGGGTGAGACACCAAGGATCAGTGAAGCTTATTCCCCAAGGGAAAGGGGGAATGAGGAGGAGATTTCCAGGAAAGCATGAAGACACACACAAAGTCCTGGAGGTGGGAGTGGGCATCACACACTGTGAGTGGAGGAAAGGCCAGGGTGTGTGTTGCAGAGACAGAGACACAGACAGCACAGGGGAAGCTGGTAGGAGGGCAGCCTCCAGGTCTGGCAGGGGTTTGGGGGCCATGTGAAGAGGAACTTGGGCTCCACCCAGAAACTGCCTGGAAGCCACTGAAGCTATAGCAGTTCATACCTCGGAGGGAAATGGCTGGTTTCCTTGAACTAGACTTAAGTGAAATGTTTTGGATAATATAAAGAAGGAATGCTTTTCATGGGTGTGGGAGGAGCTAAAGGAACAAAGAAGGCTGCCTCTAAGGCACCAAAGCAAAGCAATAGTGAGAAGCCATTATCCTTCTAGGCCTAAAGAAGCAAGGAGGCAGGGTGGAGGCAGAGAGATCTGCAGTAGTACAGCGGGACCTGGAGGAGCTGTGGTCTTGGAAAGTCAAGGTGATGACCGAACTTGCAGGATTCAAGTGAGAATCAATACCCCGTACCCTTTTGACTTCTGCCCTCTAATTTCCTACTAGATATTTTCAATGAATAAACCCAAACAGAAACCAGAAAGTCAGAGGAATCCGTTGAGATCATCAAGGTCTCCCCAACCAAAGAATAAATCAGGGAAGAACAGGATGGAGAGTAGCCTTGGAAAGGCAAATGGAGAAGCAGCAGTAGAGAAGGCTTTTAGCAGGTGAGCACCATGATCAGATTTCTGTTACAGAAGAGATCACTTGACATCTCCACAAAGAGCTAATGAGCAAAGACTGAGAGCAGGAGGATTTGTGAAGTCATCTACAGTGACTAAGGGAACATAATGAATGGTAACCTAAGCCATAGTGGTAACCAAATGGGTGGGGTATGAGAGGACTGACTTAGGGGGTTCTAATATGGTGCAGCTTGGCCAAGACAAAAAGGAACTTGAACGCCTTAAAAATCACACCCAACTATTTCTGTGAGATAACCAAGGTTTAGAAAAGATGACGGACTTGATCCAGAAGCAGAGTTCTTCTGCTCCACCAACATGTTCTGCCTGGATAGGATGCTGCTCCTTTGTCTTTATTCTCCAGGACCGATTCCTCCCTCCTCTGAGACCCACGTCACCCTGCCAATCACCACTGAGAACCTTGGCTTACCTTCTTGACTATAGCTTCTGGACCCCATGGTCTCCTTGTTTGGTAGACCCAAATGTTAACTGTCTTGTAAGCTCTCCTCAGCAGTGGCTCAGCATAAACAAAAGCCACTGGAGAAGCAATGTACAGCCTCTTTCCATCTTTACTTCTATGGGTAAGTAATTATTGAGTGCTTATTTTTCTCCAGGCAGTGTTTAAATTTTACCACCATGCAATATATATATTGCATAAGATGTATATATATATATATATATATATATATATATATATTATATAATTTTTATAAAGGATTAAACTTAAGTTTCAGATAAGTTAAGCAAGGTTCACTGCTAGAAAGTGGAGAAGCCCAGACTCAAAGTCAGGTCTTCCTGCCTCTAAATTTTCATATTCTTAACCAGCACACCATACTGTCTCCCAGCTACTTGGCACAGCACTGTGCTAGGCTTTCTTGCTCAGGGCAGTGAGGTTAGAAATGAAGGACATACAAATCAGGAAGTAGTGGTAGTCAAAAATGGCAGCCATGGATTTCTGTACTCTCTGTATGTCCACACTGCTCCTTGTGTCAAAAGGAGGTGTAATTTTCCTCCCCTTGGGTCTGGGCTGTCTTCAGTGAGTTTTGTTTTACTTATTCACAATCTGAGATTTCTTTCCTTTTTGCCCACACTACTGGGGAGTGAGTCCAGGTGTGCTCTACCCATAAGCTACATCCCATACCTCTGCCTTTATATATATATATATATATATATATATATATATACTTTTTGTTTTGAGACATAGTCTTGCTAAATTGCTCAGGCTGCCTTAGCCTCCTGAGTTTTGTTACAGGATACACCACTGGGCCTGGCTGGGATTACTCTACAGTTTTATTGTTGTTGTTGTTATTTTTGTTGTTCTGGGTGATTTGGGGGATTAAACCCAGGGCCTCACACATGCTAGATAAATGCTCTACCACTGAGCTATATCCATACCCCAAATTCTGGGATTTCTGAGGCTGTGCTACAAAAGTTCCTCTGTCTTCCTTTAAAAAGCCAAAGCCAAGTGGAGAGGCCACATGCAGATGTTCTGGGTGAGAGCTTCAGCTGAGCTCCATGCCAGCAGCCAACAACTACAACCCATTGTGGGTATCCAGGCCATGAGCCAGAGGTGTCTAAAGTCCTGACCACTATGTAAAAACAACCACAGTAAGAAGTTCAAGTAAACAGCCTCCAGATGAGCCCAGCCAACTAAAGAACTAACAATTTTGTTTGAAGACACTTAATCTGTGTACGTTTTCACACATTAATGTAGAATTTAGAACATAGAGGAAGGTCTCTAACCACCTAGAAGCACTGTTTAGACAAATGGAACATAACCTCACCTCATACATTCCTACTCCCAAGCAATTGTTAATAAGGACCCTCTTTCCTGAAAACTTTTTTGCATACATCTGTCTCCTACCTATTCATTTTTTTTGGGGGGAGGGGGTTGGTACCAAGGATTGAACTCAGGAAACTTGATTACTGAGCCACATCCCCAGCCCTATTTTTTTGTATTTTATTCAGAGACAGGGTCTCACTGAGTTGTTTAATGCCTCGTTTTGCTGAGGCTGGCTTTGAACTTGTGTTCCTCCTGTCTCAGCCTCTGGAGTTTCATATGTGCCACATGTCTGGCTCCTACCTTGAGCCTGATTTTCTTATTTAATCTTCAGGGGTTTCCTTTCCTTTGAAGGCCTCATTGTGTAATCCAGTGGCCTATCCAGGGAAAATGGGAGCCCCTTGTTCCACATTTGCTCTGCTTCCCATCCTTTTCAACAGGTATGGTTTCCAGCTACAGCTCTCTTCGACCTTCCCTAGGTGCAAGGATTAGTACATGGCCCCTCACCTGTCCCTGCCAGACTCCCTATTCCCAACCTTACCCTAGCAGGATGGCTAGGGGAAGGCATTTCAGGATACCTTCTGATGTTGCAGACTGAGTCCCTTGCACACCCAGGCTATGGATGACGCTGACTAGATTTAATAGATGAACCACTAGGCAGCCATCTAGAGCACCAAGCTATAGAGGTGACTAAAATGTCACTGGAATGAAACTAGAGCAGGGAAACAGTTAACTCAGGTCTAGGCATGATGAAAAAACTGGTGACACCCAAATCGGCTTGGTTGCAATCAATCACTTCATGCTGCTGCCAGTCTATCCCTGATAATATTTTGTGTTAAGTTCATGCAATTCACATGGTGTTTTATAAGGCCTCACTACCAACTTCCCCACTGACCCTCTGAGAGTTCCTTGTAACCATCCAGCTTGCTGAAATTCTGAAACTGAAAAAAATTCACGATGCTGTCTGTGCTCTTTACTGGGTATGATTTATTAGAATGTCTGCGTTCAAATAGTTTAATATGCCTCTCAAGAAATTGTCTCATTCAGAAAATCACATGTAGGATGTACATGGAAAATAAATCTTTATTCTGCACATAAAAATATACTTTTATTATTTTTTTTCCATGCCTACTAAATGTTGAGCAGACATGTAAAGAGTAACAGTATAAAACTGTCCCCCATTTATCACTTGACAGGTATGTGTCTCTGTCTGGCCTGGGTGCATGGGGAGTGTTGATGAGAGGCAGAGGGCAGAAACCTACTGGAGATCTTTTCTTTCTTCTCCCACTTAATCCCATATAAAATCAGATCAAAGTGAATGTTCAAAGTAACCTTAATGTGGAAATGAAGTAGAACAAAACAAGAAACAGTCTGAAATATAAGTCAGGAAGTGGGGCCCAGCAGAGCATCTATTTGGCCTTGGGGTTTGGAGAGACTGGGCGTTAATGGCATGTGTAAGTACCTCAGATCTTTTTCAGGTCCATTAGAAAGATCCAGTTCCTCCTGCTCCAATTAATATCTTCTTGATTCGCTAGCCAACCACTCTCCCTTCACACTATGGAGGGAGTACTTGATAATTGTTGGGGTTGGAGAAGTCTCACTTCTGCATGGGGACACATGCAATTTCAAATGTTACTCCTGGAACCCCAAAAAGCAGAGACCAAAATGGGATTGGAAATGCAAGAGGTGTGGGGGACAAATGCCTGTGAGGGGAACAGAGGAGGAATTGGAAGGGAGAGCTGTCAGACTGCAATGCAGGTCTGAAGCAAAGAGGGAAGGAGTGGGGGTTGGATAGGCAGAGACAGACTGCAGCACAGTGCTAGGTCAGTTTTAGGTCGATGGAGAGTTCTAGGGCCAACTTATTAAGTACCTTGCAAGAATCAGTCTTCCTTAGTGTCCCTCATGGGTGGAAAGAATCCCGAGGGAAGCAAGGCTTCAGCAGGAATGCCACAATGGACTTGGAGCACAACAGCTGGCACACTCTGTCAGCTACTGTCTCCATGGTGCAGCAGGGAATCCGAATGGTGCATTTTCATGGCCACTGTAGCTATAAACGCCTCAGTGCCAAAAAAAAAAAAAAAAACATGGATGAACAGGACTGGGAGGAGGGAAGAGAGAGATTGGCAGGAAGAGAGGAGTCAAGGACCAATCTGACCCAATTTTGCCCAGGGCCCAATTTGCACTTCAAATGGAGAATGCAGTTATTTTCTAGCTTCTGACTCCTGTGTTCTCCTGCATCCCAGATAAGCACTGGGATCTGCTTGATCAGCTACTGCCCCCAGCCTGGAAAGGGAACATCGCATATGAAGTCTTATCTAAAGAAAATGCAATGCAGGTTCCAAACAGCAAATTTTCAACTGGACATCAGGCATGCAGACATGTAAACATGGGAAATTGATAACAGTGAGGTATTTGAGCTCTCATGGTGTAGTCATCAGCAGAGAAAATCAGAGAGTAGGATAAGTAATCTTCCTTTACACAACTGATACCTTGATGTGGCTGAGAAGATGCAATTAATTATTTTCAGAAATATCTATTGTGTGGCTTATGTGTTGTGGGGAATTTTCTAGAATATTAGAAGAATGGATAGATTTATTTGGGGATGTTAAAGAATGAAGAACTAAGAATGTATGGGGGAGAGTCATAGAAAGATACTTTGATTTGAAATAAAGTATTTCTTTAACATTTTTAAGGATTCTGTCCTCAGACTGAACACATCATCTTCTGTTGTGCTTCTCAGCCCTTTACCCAAATGATTGTTGTTCATGAATCACACTATATTTCAATTAGTTATGTAAGGATTTATTTCTAATGATAGTTTGCAAAATTCCCCAAGCTCTAGAAACATATGTATTAATTACCTGAATAATTAACTTATCACTCATATATTTTTTCAACGAAAGCTTTCCAAGTGTTTTGTTTGTGCCCACTGCTGATATCTGGGGAGACCAAGATAAATAAGATACAAAACCTGTCATCCAGGGGCTGGGATTGTGGCTCAGTAGAGCACTTATCTAGCATGTGTGAGACACTGGGTTTGATTTTCAGCACCACATAAACATAAATACATAAAATAAAGGTCCATCGACAACTAAAAATAATAAAAAAACAATAACAAACTGTCCTCCAAGAGCTCACAGTAAATTAGGGAGAAAGATAAACAGATGTCAATATAATCTTAAGTGGTGTGCCTATCTACTGGGTAAAAACAAGAAAGTGATGGGAGGAATAATTATTATTGTTTAGGGAACAACAACAAAGGGATTCAAAGAAGGGGTGCTCCAAGCTACACTATGAAGAAGAGGAGGCATCCAGGAATCTGCCCCTAGTTTCTAGTGCAAAGTATATCTTCAATTCACTTCTACTGTGTGGATAAATGAGTGAAAATGAATAAACAGAGCAAAACTGAGAGTAGTTTTCCTAACCAGCATTTATTTCTAGTAATAGCACCTCACCTCTGGCTGCAGAATTGGGCCCATGACCCAGGCCTTACCAGGCAAACACCTGAACAGTCCTGGTCATCAGGACTGGTGTAGAAGTATAGCTGTGCTGACATTTGTCCAGTGACACTCATCCGGGACTTTCTTGAGAGGTGGAGGGCGCAGTCTCCCTTTTGACTAGACCTGGAGCTGTGAGGAGGTAATCTCGGTTACAAGGAAGCCATAGGACCTGGACCTGGAGAAAATCTGCCTTGGGACAGAGTGATATAGAAGTTAGTCTGAGAACTGGAGAGGGAAATAAAATTGGTTCCTAAAGACATTGTTTTAGCTTCTTGATCCAACAATATAAAAAATATTCGTATCCCTTGTTTATTCTTTTTTTGGAGGGGGGATTACCAGGGATTGAACTCAGGGGTACTCGATCACTGAGCCACATCCCTAGCCCCATTTTGTATTTTATTTAGAGACAGGGTCTCATTGAGCTGCTTAGTGCCTCGCTTTTGCTGAGGCTGGCTTTGAACTCAGGATCCTTCTATCAGCCTCCTGAGCCACTGGGATTACAGGCATGTGCCACTGCAGCCTGGCCCTTGTTAATTCTTTATGCAAACATTAAATTACCTTTGCAGTAAGGAGCAGCGTTTAAGCCATTTGAAGGTAGTTTTTCTATTATTTGCAACAAAAAGTATCTTGACTATGAGATGCTTCACAAAATAAGTTTTCCATTTCTAGAATGAGTCACACAATATCACAAGTCCAACAGAGAAGAAAGGGCTGGGTTATTGAGTAACCCTAAGTCTTTTTAGCCTTGCTGATTGAGGCTGGACATATGGTTTATTACCTGCAGCAGAGAATGCACATGAAGAAAGGAGAAAGGCAGGCCTTAGGGAGGAAGCTGTATGGTAATGATCCCCCAGTGTGCCCCGCAGGCTTTTACTATGCTTCAACCTGCAGTACCACTGCAGAATGCATCTGAGGCGAGATGGTCCAAACCAGAGATATCTCTGTCTCAGTCTCTGTCTCTCTGTGTCTCTTCTCTCTCTCTCTCTCTCTCTCTCACACACACACACACACACACACACAGTGTTAAAGAGAATCAACAAGTGTACAGGTTTGTTGAGAGAAATGTAGCTGCCAAGATGTAGCAGCTGAAAAAGCTCTTTTCCCCTTTCCTCCTTTCCTTAGCATACCATCTAGGGAGGAGTTACTACCAAAATTCAAAGTCCTCCCAACTTCTTGATAAGCATTCAAATTCCTTCCCACATTGCCAACTTTGGCAGGGACCAGAGGAGAAAGTGCCCAATGTCCCCACCCTGAGGATTTGAATCAGGAGGCCAGGAAATGTGTACAACACATCTGGGATGGGAAAGTCCCAAACTGGGGAAGATGCATTGTATGAAATGGAGACACAAATAGATAACTCTTGCCAGAAGACACAGCGTCTCCAGGCTGTTTAGAAACCACTGGACACTGGTTCTATTTATACAGACAACATGTCCTGCAAAATCAGTTCTCCCTATTCCTAATGGAGGCTAAATCACAAAGCTATTCCAGGCACACATGGAGAGAGATTGAGATGTTAGTCCAAGGCTCTGACCTCTTAGTGGATTCATTCTGGCTGTGGGCTGGAGTATGCACAGAGCGTGTACACAGTGCTTTTGTTTTTAACTGGAGGAGACATGAATGCTCGGCCTCTTTCTGAGTTTCTATTCTTCCCACCTTCCTTTCTGTGTATCCATTCGTGTATCCATTCGTGTATCCATTAGAATGTAAATATTTCTGGGATTCAGTGTGACATTTCCACATATGCATACAGCATGTGCTGACCAAATCCAACCTCCCTTCATCCATCCCACCTCCCATACCTTCTCCAACCTCATTTAACCCCTGGTCTATATTCAAATCAACTTTAGACTCTTGGCTAGTCAAGACATAGATTCTGGTTCAAGTTTTAACAATAATTGATTGTTTGACATTAGGCAAGTTATTTTATCTCTGTGGACCTCAGTTTCTTTTTTGGTAAAAATGGTTTGATATGTTATTTGCTCAACCCATGTTCCCCAAATCTGAACTGGAGTACATATATAGATATGAAAGACCTTTAAAGACATTGCAGTGAAAAAGCATATATAACTTTGTTTTATTAAGCATGGCTCAAATTCATTTGAGAACAACAATTCTTTTTTAAAAAAAAACAATATCTAGTTCCATCTCACTATTCTATGGTACACAGGCTGAGAAATACTGTTTGTGGCAAATATTGGATTGGTTCAGACAGGTTGGAGGGAAAAATTGTAGTTTTCAGGCATTCTTACAGTCAGGGTTTACATCTGGATTACACTCCACCAATTAGAAGTAATCATGTGAGGTGGAGAGAGGTTTTTATTTCCTGTTCAATCCTGATAGATGCACTGGTCTCAATGATCTCTCCAGCCTCATTCATCTCCCTGGGACACCTAGGTGTTCTCTGTTGGCCGCATCTTCTCTTAGGATACACATTACTTAGATAAATTGTCACAAATCCCAAGAAATAGATAAATCAGGAAAGTGCAATTTGGAATTCATCTTTCTTTAAAGTCCTCAGTGTCTTTTAAAGTTCATTTTCAATTCAGTAGGACACAGTTCATCTTCCTGGTGTCTTGCAGCCATTGCAAAAGAGAGACTTGCAAAAGAATTGGAACTCATCATGACACCCCATAATTCTTCTGGTAGCCATCGTGTGACTGAATTGAGTTGGGCATGTAGCAACTCCCCCCTCAGAATCCCTTGTCATTAATTTTAGAGGGGTGATTGTAGTACTCATCACATTCTGAGGCCATCTTAAATAGTACTGAAGTTAAAGAGAATAGCTCTGCAAGGGGAGGGCTGTAGTTCCGACTTCCCAGTGCCCCCGCAGACAACCTTGGTCCGAACCAATAAACACTCTGTCCTTCCAACTCATTGGGTCTAAAACAGACAAAGCCCATTTTTCTTGGCCATCATGTTTAGACAAATAGGAAACCCTGTAGTGAGATAAGTTTCAAAATGGAGCTTCTAAAATGTGTACCAGATATTATGGTAAATCTGTACTTTGACTACACAAAGGTTAAACTTTGGAAGTTCAACTCTACAAAACATTGGATGAAGGTAAACCCTGGATGATCCATTCTTTGTCAAAATTATAAGGTGGATTAGATTTTTATTTCCTTTGTAAAGGGAAAAACTTGATTTTCCAATTTTCAGCACCAGAAACCTTTCCTCATTCTTCCTCTGCCCTTTGTATGGTGCAGTTTTTAGCTCTGTTCACTATAGCTCATTTGTCCTGAGGCTGTGCTTTCTATACTGGCTGCTCATCAGCCCTGGAGAACTGGAGAGAGCACAGATGCCAGGGCCTCACACCTAGAAACCCTACTCATTTGGTCTTGGACAGGGGCCAAGTAGACAAACTATTCAAAGGTTCCCACAGATTGAGAACCACTAGAGTACTGTTACCCACAAACTCCTTTTCGAATAAGACCATAGAAGGGGTTCCAAGGATGAACTCATCTTGCCCCACTCCTACTCAAGATTTGTATAAAACAGGTTACTGCCTTTCACTTTCAAGGTAGCCAAACTCATAGTGTGGCTTTTTCTATAAACAAGAAGCTTATGAAAATCTGTAGTAATGCCAGTGTTAATTTAATATGGCACTTCTGTCTCTTCTCTGGTGTCCTGCTCCTGATATTCCATGCCAATTCTGACTCCATGCTTAATCCTGTTCAGTTTTCTCACATTTCAGAACCAGAATCTGGTTCACATCCCTGCCTGATGTCCTGTTCCTCATCTAATCATTTAGTATTAACCTGAAAGCATTGGATAATAAGCACATGGCCTTTAAGTTAGACCTATTCAAGTCTTGACCCCAATGTTCTGCAACTCAGTATAATTTAGGAAAGTTATTCAGAGTTTTGATTTCTTTATCTGTAGTGTAGGGACTATAACACCTCTTCTATTCTATTTTGGAATTTACACATGGTACATATTCAATAAATGTTAGGTCCCCTTCCCCTAACCTCACTGTTGACCTTGTACTTATTTCTACCTACACTGTGTATCTCCCAGAAATCAAGAATTTGATGAGAGACCCAAAAGATTTATAACATAGGATTTGGGGTATCAGTAGGAAGATGTCTGGGGACAGCAAGACCCTTTTGTTGCAACTGAAGTTATAGCCTATTGGTTTTCACTAACTCCCTCTCAATTCCTACCATAAGGAATCTGACTGTAGCATTCAGGACACTGATAGGATGGGGTAGGGAAGTGGACCTCAAATAGTCATGTGGAAGACCTAGAACAGACAGGTCACCAAATATGTAACTAGGAAGAATAAATCCTAGCTGAATTCTGCTACAAACCATTTTTTTGTATGAAATTTTTTGGAAGAAAGCATTAAAAAAAGACAATAAATTACCCCAAATGACAAATTTAGGATTCAACAATCTCCAACTGTAACAAATTGGGAACTTGTAAAAGAGAAATATTTGAGATGGCGAAGTAGAAGGATGAATTGTAGAGAAGGAAGTGGCTAAAATCCTTTGCAAGACTTTGAAGAAATGCAAAGAAAGATCTTGGCCTGAAAGAGAAGGTTGGCAAAGCCTGGTTTTTCTAAGAGATAGAAATGGGAGTCATTTGATAAGGGTCAGCTAGACATATAGGCAGCCTCAGATGCTTGGGAATCAGGCATACTTTACATTACTTTCTGTCTTCTAAGGTGGCTGGTTTCAGGAAGGATCTGAAGTGACTGCTTAAAACTTACAGGACTTGTTTGACATGGTCCAGCTGGCCTCACTGCTCTATTCAGGATTCCATGGGCCTAGGTATGATTTCAATTGGTCCCTCATCTCTTTCATCTTCTACCTTAATTTATGTAAGTACACTGTAACCCTGAAATAAGAGGAATTGGATCTGAACAGATGAACCCCAGGCAGCACCCTGGTCAAAAGAGACTTGGTTGCTGGCATCTCAAAATAAGGTCCTCGGACTAACAGCCTCTTCATGATCTGGAAGATAACTGAAAGTGCAGTACCCCAGATTTATTAGATCAGAGTCTGCATTTTCACATAAGGGTGTTTTGTATACATGTTTGAGAAGTTTTGAGAATCCATGTTCTAGCAGACTTTATAGGCAAAAAGGGATATAGTTCAGTCCATAAGCAAAAGGTGACTCTGTATCAATCTCAGCCTCAGTTATTTCATTCTATGGTTTGCCCTTCTGTCATGGGGCTGAAATAAAGCTATGGGGTGGACAAAAGTTGCACAAAGCCCTTCCTTAATGTGGCCACAAAGTCATTCATGACCTGAGTGTACCCTAGATTCTATATCTTGCCTTATCTCAGTTCATTGTGGCCACTGTGACCTTTTTTCTTCTTTGAAAATACCAAGTGATGAATGTTCTAAGCCCAGAGAATTTCTAGTCATTTTTCCCTGCATGGATGGCTCTTTATTTCCTCATATTTTATTAAAGATTCCTTATCATGAAGGTCTCAGTACACAGTGCTCCTAAAAACCCCAGCCCAACTCATCCTCTGTTTTCACTGCACTTAACATTACTTGATATCCTGTATTTTACATTTACTGATTTATTATCTCCTCCCCTGCTACATAAGATATGTTTTATAAAAGCAGGAAAGATGTTTCTTTTATTGATTGCTTATGCCAAGTGCCTAAAACAGTGCTCAACACAGTAGTTATTCAATGGATGTTTACAGAATTTGAATGAATGACAAGCTGGGGTAAAACTGTTAATGTTTGGATTACCTGTTCATTGTTACTCATGCTCATACTCATCTGCTACAGATAACTCATAAGGGCTCCATAGCAGCTCAGACTTACAAGGCTGAGATAGACCACAATGTAGTTACCTCTGTCCAGGATATCTCTGTAAACTCTAACTGACTGACTGCCCACATATAAGATTCTATAAAACAGGACAAAGAATGTTACAAGCTTCCTGACCTCCAGGGAAGTCAGGAAGATGGGCCCATCATTGCTGTGCACTGTGAAAAGAAGTTCAAAGAAGTTCAAGACATAGATAGAAAGGGGATAAGTTTAACTCCAAATTGAGAGGATTACAGATACTTTCCCCAAAGTAGTGAAGTCTGTTTTGGGTTTTAAAGTACAAATAGAAGTTGACCAGAGGCACATAAAGGTTTATCAGGAAGATAAAATATCATGTATAAAGGTACAGAAACAAGAAAGAGCCAGAGGGAACTGCAAATAGTTTAGTAATGTCAGAATGCAAAATGCATAGTTTGGGCTGGCAGAAGGAAACAACCTGGCGAAGGAACTAAGGGGCTTATAATAATACATCTCCTTGAGGTGCTAGACCTACTTTGAATTTGAGGTCAGATGTGAGTATCTCAAATTCTTTTCAGTGCAAAACAGCCAGCAGTGAGTTTAGCCGAGATAATGTTGCAATCTCCAACCCTCCCCTGTGTTCCCCTTGGGCATCATGAGCACCAGGTCCAGATATCTCAGAAGCCCCCACATGCTGGATCTATTAGGCATTGCATGCTCCACTGTCTGAGTCATCCCCCACCCACCTACCCTGCGCCAGTGTGCCTGAACCAGAGGAGCTCTCTACTAATTGAATTCTAGATGACTCATTCTTAACCAGAGACTTGAAACTTGAAAACCTCAGCAATGACACCTTGGCAGTAAGACTCCAGGTTCAAATTGTCCAGTTAATTATCTGGGGAGCCAGTTGTGGGTGAGGGAATGGAGGGAGCACTATCTGTGGGGGAGAGAGGTTAGAGGCAGGAACTCTGGGTCTTTCTAGAGTGTGAGAATGGGTAACAATAGCCACTGCATGACATTGCTTGCTTAAATTCCAGCTGGTAACCAAAAGCTAAAGAGTGACACATATATTTTGCTTGGTTCACCTTGTTTTGTTTATAAAATCTGGTGCAATATTTAAAACATAGGGCACTTTTGCATTAAATTATAGATTTCTGGATTCTGGTTGAGATTTTAAAGACCCAGTGTAAGTGAAGACTAGTTGCCCCTAATACAGGCTGTGCTCACCCCAAGTTTTACATTCTGTTGTCCCCTTATATACAGAATGTTTCACTGGCTTACTGAACCTCCTTGGTCTCTGTAGATATTTGAGTTTACAATATGTATTCTGGAGCCATCAATGAGGGGACAAACTGATTGCATTCTCAGTGACAGAGGGATGAACCTCAAAATATTATCTCTGGTAAGTTTTATCTGCTCAATGCTCAGGGATCCATTAGAAAGTAATGTAATAAAAGGGCATGAAAATCACCAATCTTTACCCGCTACACACACACACACACACACACACACACACACACACACACCTTTTTTTTCTTTCTCCTTGTAGAAATACATAGTAGACCTGGTTGAGGCTGGAGGTGTAGTTATTATTTTATATTTCTCATGGTATAATTGCATCATTATGCTTTTTAAACAGATGAACAATCAATGCATAGGAAATGGAGGGTGAGGCACTAGGATCATTGAGCCCAGATGTTCAAGGCCAGCCTGAGCAACAAGGCAAAACTCTACCTGTAAAAGGAAAAAAAAAGGATCTTCACATATGATCAAGTTAAAATGAGAATATTAGGGTAGAGTCTACTGAATATGACTGGTGCTCTTATAAAAGGGAAAATTTGGACACAGAAAGACATGGGCAGAAGAAATAGATATGAAGATGCAGAAGGTGTTTTGTACAAGCCAGGAAGGCCTAAGGCCACCAGCAGGTAGAAAATAGCATGAAAAAGATATTTCCTCAAGGTCTTCAGAAGGATATTGCCCTACTGACACCTTGGTCTTGGATTTCTACCCTCCAGAAGCGTTAGACAATGAATTTCTGTTGTTTAAGCCATCCAGTTTGTGGTGCTTTGTTTTGGCAGCCCCAGGAAACTAACAGGCTGTTACTTGAAAAAAAAAGTAGTGTTCCTACAGGGATTTAGCAAGTAACAGACCAACATAGGCCAGAAGTAAGAAATACATGAAATTGTCAAGAGGGTCAAATTTGCCCTTAGCATCCTCCAACATCTGCTTTCTGCACTTGATAGTCTCTTCCCAGGCCTCTGGCCTGGAGCATCACATTCTGTTCTAACTTCCCACACCCAAGGAGACCTCTAGTGCCCTGCAAGTCTTAATAGCTGAATCTTAACTTCACTCTACATCCCAACTCTCCTTTGCCTTAAATCCCGACTCTCTTTTCCTTCATCTCTGGTATGTTTTAAACATTAATATTTGTCACAGGAAAGGGACAGGAAATTTTTGTGTAGTGGAAGTGAAAAATATTGCAGGTGTCCAGCATGTCAGTCACTAACCAGTAGGTAAAGTGGGCAAGACATGTTAGTGGGCAAGACATGTTAGTGTCAAGAGCTGCTGGAAGGCTGAGGACACATGGCAGTTGATCCAGTGGTTCCAATAGTGGACTTTCTGTATCAAAATCTATCCCTTTCCTTCATCAACATTTCTTGTACATCTAAATCATTAACAGTGTATTTGTACATTGAAGCCTTCTGGGGGTGCACAGCCCATTGAAGCCTTCTGAGGGTGCCCGGCCCCAGTCACATCCAGAGCACTTCATCCATTAATGTTTCACAAATTGTTACTCTCCAAGGTTAATACTCTGCCCCAAAGCTGGCCCTTCCTCCCCAGCTCTATAGGGATGGATGATTGTTTTAGAAGGGATTTAAGGTCCCCACTAGCTATAAAACATAATGATCCCAGGATCTCATTCTTGTTATCCAATCTCTGCTCATGGCCCCCATTTCCTCTACAGTCCATTTCTTTTCTACCTTCCAAGGCTTTCTCATTTTATACCTGCCTTTGAGGAGCTCCTGGACATGAGAGCAAGATTGAAATTTAAATTTCATGCAGTGTCCAATGTGGAAGAATAGAATATAGTCATGCATTGGTAACTGACAGAGATTATGTTCTGAGAAATGCATCCTCAGGCAATTTCATCATCGTATGAAAATCACAGACTATACTGGAACAATCCAGGATAGCTACCAAGATAATATAATCCATGGCACCACCATTGCACATGCAGCCTGTCATTGACAGAAATGTTATGTTGTATGTGACTGTACTAATAATTATGATTAGAATCTTCACTTAGTGAGAGTTCAATGTGTGTCTGAATTAATGTTGTTTTATAAGCCCTTTGTCTTCATCTTGTACCACAAACCTAGCAAGTAGGTAGGAATGCATATGAGCCCAGGTTTATAATTAAGGCTGAGACTCACATACATTAAGAATCCTTGAAGACTGAGGCTCATGTAGATTAAGAAACTTTCTTAAAGTCGAATAGGAAGAAGTTGAAGTGGGAATCAAAGCTGGACAGCGGTGAGGAGCTGGGATCTTAATACTTTGCTATATTAACTTCCTATGTCTAGAAATTAGAATGGGTTTGCTCATGGTTTCAGGGAAATCTCCTTCTACCTGGAACTTGAATCAGTTCTGAAAATTAAGGGGGGATTATGCAATTTTAATACTGGATGTCACCTGAGAGGTTTTCTTATCCTTGTCCCACTTTTATAAATAAAATATCTTGAGGATTTTGGGGCAAAACAACTTAAGGATACTTACTGAAAACAAAGCTTTTCACTACATTCAGATCTCCAGGCTCCTAAGCCATAGAGCAAAGGAAGAATAGAAACATGTTCTATTCCTTATGGCAGCACTTCCCAAATTGGAGCGAGCATCAGAATTGCAGTGGGGGGGCTACTAAAACCCAGATGACTGAGCCCCATCCCAGTATTTCTGAAGGATTCAAGGCCTGGATTAAGGCCTAAGAATTTTCATTTTTAGGTTCTCATGCTATGCTTCTGAAGACCAGCTTTTGAAAGTCATTGTCTTTATACCCAGCAAGTGCTGTAACACCTGGTAAGCTGGCTGCTGACACTGCTCACTGAGAAGAATTGACTGCACTTTAATCCAATGGCTTTTATCTATGGCTGCATGTTGCAAACACTCAGGGACGATTAAAAACCTACCCCTGAGTCTGATTTAATTGGTTTGAGGGACAGGCTGCACATAGTGTGTCTCACAGGCTCCAGAGGTGATCTTAATGTGCCATCAGGGCTGAAAACCACTTTCTCCACATTCCCAACTCTCTATGTATACATTATATAAACAAGGTCTTCAGTTTTCTCCTCTACATAATGAGATAATCATGATGATTATTGTTTGGGCGAGTATCAAGTCAGTTAATAAATATAAAACATTTAGCAATGTGCCAAGCATCTAGTAAATGTTGTTGGCTGTGTTGTCATGATTGCTGCTGTAGTTAGCATCTTTCCTCTATCCATTTTTTTTATCTGTGTGTTCTCATTATCATGGACTCTTTTACATATAGGCAGGATTTTAGGTCTTTTCTACACTGGACTATATTAAAGCCCCTCGAATTGAATAGTGCCGTCTGTCCCCTTCAGCCCCATCTATCACATATTCCTTTTCCCCAACACAAAAGGGGCTACTCTCTTCTTTCTGTCAATGTTGTTTAGTGTAAAGAACACTGTACTGGAGTCAGAAGATGTGGAATCTTCTTTAGGATATAAATTCCAAAGCACCCTTATTAAAAATCAATTGACCATAAATGTGATAGTTTTATTTTGGGACTCTCAATTCTATTCCTTTAAGTTATATATCTATCCTTATGTCAGTGCCACACTTTCTCAAGTAATGTAGCTTAGAGTAAGTTATAAAATAAAAAGTGTGAGCCCTCCAACATTCTTTTTCAAGATTGTTTTGGCTAGTCTAGTTCCTTTATACTTCCATATAATTTTTAGAATCAGTTGTCAATTTCTGGAAAGAGGCATCCTTGGATTTTGACAGTAATTGCATTGAATCTGTGGATCAATTTGGGAAGTCAGTAATTATACTTCCCTAATCATCTCATGGCTTTCATGAAGAAATGTCTCAAAGGCTATAAGAAAGTATGGAACTTCTCTTTTATCTTTCTCCCCAGTTCTCCCCCCACCCTCCTTGACTTAGTTTTTTCCTAGCCAATTAAGGTTGCCCCATTCTGCTTAACTTTATATTTTCACAATGAAAACACTTGTATATTCTGCAAGGATGTTTCAATCGCAAAGTACCTGGATATTATTTGATTGGTTTCAGTTAAATATGTCCATTAAGACAGTATGATGGGTCACACAGTACAAACATATCCACCCCTGTATCAAGGTAGGGAGAGTTCTTAGAGAAGAAGTATCTGGGTTGGTTAGATAGATGCAACAAAATATTAGTTATGGTATCTGCACTGCCATGTCAACCATGGCTTTAAACTCCCATTTTTATGCACTGAAAAATTAACTCTCCCACCTCTCAAATGAGTTTTTCCTTCACATCAGACTGCCAATTGGTCTGCCCTTGGAAATCCTAGATCTCAATACATCACAGGTTGGATTCATCATCTTACCTCCCAAACCTGATCCTCCCTCTTTATTCCCCACTGCAGTGAAAGGAAATTTAATCATTCAGTGAACCAACTGAAAAATATGAGAATTGCCCTAGACTCCTCCCTCCACCAAAATCCCTTTCTTCCCATCTCATCACTTTTGTCATGAAGGCCACTAATTCAACCTCCTGTAGTATCATTTGCCTTTGCCCCTCTGCTCCATTTCCACTAATGGCCACTGCTTTAGACAGTATTCACCCCTTCCAGACTTCATTACTGCCACGCCTCCTACCTGTTCTCTCCTAGTTTCAGAATGTGTCTTCTGCAATTTATCCTCCACACCTCTCATCAGAGCCCTCTTTCTAAAACAATGTTATAACCGTTTCACTTGGCTGATTAAAATCTTTCAATGGGTCACTGTAGCTTTCAGGACTCCCTATCTTAGCACTGTGGTTTTTCACCATCTGGCTGCTGCCCACCTCTCCAGCTTAGCCCCATCTCTCTCTCACAGTCAGCGTATTATCTGGTCATCCAGAGGCATTTGCAGTTTCCCAAATTTGACAAGTTATTTCATGCTTCTCTGCCTCTGTTCCCTCTGCTCTTTCCACTATCTGGCATGCTTTATTTCCCCTTGCCAGTCTTTTTCTTCCAGTCAATATCTAGTGCTGCTTCAAAACTCTACTCAACACCACCTTCTGTAAAAAATTTCCTAGGAACATGTTGAGCTTCCCTTTGCAGCTCCAGCTTAGACCCAGTGCCTGGTATAGAATAAGTGCTCAATATATGCTTGTAACACACATAAACTGAAGAACCAGTTAAGTCTTTGGACAAAAGTGCCAGGGCTTATTTCAGCTGAAATTTGTAGACATACTGGGCAATGCAACCCATCAGTTCCTCAATCATTATAAGATTCCTCACAGGCTTCTCCGAGGGTTTCTCTTAGTTCATTGTGTGTCAGGGCACTGACCAGAAGCTGGCAGGAGTGAACCAGATAGCCCAAGAATCAGCTTGGCTCCTGGGCACCAATGCACACAGAGGGGAGATTGTGCAGGCATGGGAGAGGGAAGACAGACTCCCAGGAGCACCAAGAGTTCTCAGTTATGGAAAGTTCACAATCAGAGACCTTGATCTCTTGGGGTTTGGAGTTAACAGTCCTTTCATGGGGCCTTCACTGATATCTGTAGCCCACATTGACCAAGTTTGTTTGTGTCTGCCATTCCTTTTAATACCTGACTACACTTTATACAGTTGTCTAGTTACTGTCTAATTTCTCTCAGTCTCACATAGCATTTTATAGGTTAAAAAAAATCAATGTCACCTTTCTTGATGGAGGAAGTGCCAGAAACCTGGGAAAGGATAAATATTTTGACTTTTTTGAAGAAAAAAAATGCTTCCAGATACAAACTTAACATGCTTAAAGTTAAACTTGGCAAACGGATTTAAAGGTGACTTTTTAAGTGTATTGAAAAGAAAGGTGAATTTGTAGTTACTAAGAGGCCAGTGGGTTTACTGAGGACAAATCACATACATAATAAACCTAATTTTCTTTTTTAGTAGAATTTCTTAGTGGTAAACTAAATCATAATAACAGTTCATATCAACCCAATTTTTTATGATACAAAGTGTTTTTCACATATATTATCTCAGCAAGGTAGTCTTTTTTTAAAAAAAAAATCTATTTATTTGTTTTTATGTGGTGCTGAGGATCGAACCCAGTGCCTCATGCATGTGAGGCAAGCACTTTACGACTGAGCTGCAGCCCCAGCCCCTATCTTTTTTCTTTTTTAGTCTAGTTGTTGAAATAAAATAATATCTGTAACTATTACAATTTCCATTCTTAACCTTCTCAATAAATGAGGAAGAATGTACTAGTGTTGTCTTTTTTGAACTTGAGCAAAGAAATAATTTTCCACAAAGCATATAGCAAGTGCACCCAGGTGTGGTGATGCATGCCTGAAATACCAGCAGCTTGGGAGCCTGAGGTGGGAGGATCGAGAATTCAAAGCCAGCCTCAGCAAAAGCGAAGAACAAAGCACCTCAGTGAGACCCTGTCTCTAAATAAAATACAAAACAGGGCTGGAGATGTGGCTCTGTGGTACAGTGCCCCTGAGTTCAATACCTGGTACAAAAAAAGAAAGAAAGAAAGAAAGAAAGAAAGAAAGAAAGAAAGAAAGAAAGAAAGAAAGAAAGAAAGAAAGAAAGAAAGAAAAGAAAAGAAAAGAAAAAGGAAAAGAAAAAGAACTGAGATTCAAATACTTGTTCTCTGCTATGTTCTTTCCCCTGTGACATGATGGAATGAGATCACCTCCTCCTTTCCTCGTTGTTCAAGTAATGAGTATGTGAAATTGTAAAGAACTGTAAGCTGGATGGTATTTCAGTGTGGAGTTTGCAGCCGTGTGACCAGATCCCCATAATGTTGGTCAAAATCCATCTAGATTTCCCCCCATGGAGATCTGGCTTGGTCTGTTCTCTTTAATAAGTTTTTTACTTTAAATTAATAAGTTAATTTATGTAAACAGAGATAGTAACAGATCATATGTTGAATATCAAATATAGATTTATTTTTAAAGGAATCAGACAAAAATGGGTCAAATTAATAAGAATGATTTTTATCAGAGGAAAAGAAAAAAATACAATCTACAGCACAGTGACTGTAGTTAAGAACAACATACTATCCACCTGACATTTGCAAAAGTAGTGCATCTAAGTATTCCTAGCACACACATGCAAAGGCAACCTTGTGAGGTGATAGATGTTAATTAGCTTGATTGTGGTGATCAGTCCATAATGTGTGCATATCAAAACACTATGTTGTATATTTTGAATGTATACAATTTTATTTGTCATTTATACTTCCATAAAGCTGAAAATAAAAAACGAAAATTGTCCTATGCACATGATTAAAAACAAATTTCATGAGTCTGGAGCTGGGAGGCATGGCTTACCAGCAGTCAATGTGAAAACAGCTGTAGGGTTCAAGGTGATTGTGGGTGCAATATGGATGAACACCATGGCAAGGCTTCTTTGGCTGCTTTCAAAAGGTCTCAGTGTCACATTCGATGAGAGTGATAGTCTCCAAGCACTCTGCAGGCCAATTTTCACATGGAGTTGCAAATTTAAATCTGACAATCACATCGTCAAAGGAACATTGAGAATCTGAAGGCCAGCTAGGGAACATTCCCAGGGTAAGAAAAGGTCTTCAAAGCCCCATATGAGAAATTTCTTGGATACATGGGCAGGTCCACAGCACGGGAGGGAAGAGCTATGGGAGATGTTGCAATGAAGTATCTACCCAAAATAAAGGTTTGACTCTGTAGATCTAAAATGTGGACAAAATTCTTTGCCAAGGAGACATCCAACAAAGTCGACCATGTACCCAGCTCAGGCACAGAGCCCAGTTCTGAGCTCATATGTATCTTCTGTATTTAATTCTTGCAACAACCTTTTAAGAAGCAACCACCACCCACTCAATAATGATGTAGGCATTATTTCCATTATTTCATTTCCAAAATAGCCTGAAGCCACTAAATTTGGTAAAGGTAAAAGGAGAATCCAGGGAAGAATTGGCTTAATAAGCACTAAGTTTGTGCTAGTACATGGACAATAAATTTCAAAAGCATACTTTTAATACAACAGTCATTTGTGTGATGAGTTTAATTTTCTTTTCATATGATTAAAAAAATGGAGACAGAGCTAAAGCAACGATCTCAAGATTACACATATAGTGACTGAGGTAGGACTAAAACTCAGGATTATGTGGCTTAACCACCTTGCTATGCTGTCTGTTTCAGAGAGCAGAAAGAATTTTGTATGAACAAAAGTTGTCTTTTTTTTTTTAAGTGCCTCCGGAGGTGTCAACTCTTCATCACTGTAGTGCTCTAAGCAGAGACTGAAAATCCTTGCATGAGGGTACAATTATGATCTGAGATGCTTGCAAATTCCAAGCCTTTATAATTTTGTCAATTAGCTTTTCAGAATTCATTCTACACAGGTGTGCTAAGCACCAAGTAGATGCTTAGGGAGTAATTACTGACTGAATAGAAGTCCATGTTCTAGAAGGAGACCAACTCAGAGCCCTGCTGTGGGAGTGTGGGCTTTGCAAGTGAGCTTTCTAGCTATTTGTGTCGAAGCTAAATTAGAGGGAGGCGAGCAACCCAGCAAAACTAGCAATTAAAGTCCAACCCACAAATTCACACACCAGACTGGCTTCTGGTGTGGGAAGGACAGGGAAGGAGGCGCCCTCAAGGGGCAGTGGAATAAAGTAAGGGCAGCCATGGGCAGCAGCAGTGGGAGCAGTGGCCACAAGAACAGCCTCAGTCTTGATTTGGATTACAATGTTTATTCTGCTCTGCCTCCCAGGCCTCTCCCTTCCTGTCCTAAGGGCTGTCCACTCAAGTGACTGGCAAGGTGATTAACTGGATATAGACTCTTAGACTCAGGAATTAAGCATTCTTGGGCTGAGATGCACATGGCGGGTTAGAAGTACCCTCCCTGCAGTACTATATAGAGATCCCCACCCCCTGCCAGTGCCCATTCCTCTAGGCCAAAGGTCATGATCCATGAAATCATTTGACTCAAATGCACACTGCACTGAGCTGATGCCTGGGCACCAGAATGAACTGAGGCAGTGAAAATGGTAACACAGAGAGGACACAGAACTCAATTCTTGACTGCAGGCTTCTTGGAAACCAATGTTCTCAGAAGAACAGGCAGAGGGTGTTCATTTGCTTTTTGGAGGGAGCATATAAAGTCCTCTTGGTCAATGCCCACCCCACTGGTTTATAAAAAAAAACCCAAATAATCACTTCCTCTAATTAAAGCAGTGGTTTCAAACATTTGGTTCTCAAATCTCCTTTACAGTTTTAAGAATAATCAAAGACCCCAAAGAGACTTTATGTGTGTGACTTAGATCTCTCAATATTTGTCATCTTTATAACTAAGGCTGACACTATTTAAAAAGAATAATTTGTTAATTCCTTAAATAATTCATTATTACATGTAAACATAGGTTATTTTTTCAGACAAATATACATTTTCAAAACAAAAAATATTTGGTGAGAAGACTGGCATTGTTTAACATCTTTGAAAAGCTCTTTAATGTCTGTTTTAATAAAAAGCAGCTGGATTCTAGCATCTGCCTCTGCTTTCAATCTGTTGAGATATGTTGTTTGGGTTGAAGGTGATGAAGAAAGTCCAGCCTCACACAAAATGTAATTGGAAGCGGGAGGAGTGCTCCACTAGTCTTTTAAGATAACTGAGGAGGCTATTCCCCCCCCCTTTAAAAACACTGAAGCAGATTAGTTGTGCTGTGGAATCTGTATCCACATCTGTGAACTTTTCATACTCTATTTCTTTAAAATCCATTTAATTGTCTTGAATTTTGAATGGATCTTTTTACCCAGGCATGATTTTCTAACATCACACTTGATCATTTGGAAAGTATGATTTATGCAGATCTTCTGAATTTTGACATATTTTATTAGACAAAATAAAAAAAAATATTACAACAATTGATATCACCACTGATCCTATCAAAAAAATCTTGAAGTATTGGGAATCAAGCTTACTTTGGCAGATACAATTTTTCGATATTCTAATTTTTGCTTCAACATTCAAATTTTATCATTGACATCAAGTTCTGTCAGTTGTTTTCCTTGAAGTGACAGGCTTACTTTGTTCACTTTTTTTTTCTTTTTGGGGAAATGTCTGCCAAGTCTGAATAACCAGGTTGTCTGTGAGTCATTTTTTTTCAAGAAAAAAAAATGTATTCCATGACAAAAATGGCTGGTTCAGCTCACAGCTCAAGCAACTGCACAAATGCATTTCCTGGGAGAAATCAATATGCTGCAAAGTGATTTATGTGTGGTTTCCATTTCATCACAGAAAATATTTTGGAAGTCTGTACACTCAGGGTTCAAAATTCAACAAAATTAACAATACTTACTGCTTCTTCACAAGTAATCTTAAGAAAACCTCCCCATGAGTGCAGTGTTGAAGTCTGCAATGACAGTTGATTACTGTTGCCTTAATTTATTCTCAAGTGCCAGCAGTTAGATCCACCATTGCTTTTGCAGCTTCAGTGCAAATGTTAACTTAGTGAAAATGGTCAATAATATCCTAGTATTATTATGAAGATACTTTTGACTTTGAAGAACTCCTGAAAAGTTTGTAGGGCCCCAGAGGCCCATGGATGACACTTGGAGAACCATTGAGCTAAAGTGTTGAAGGATCTTATTAAAATGCAAATGTCATCTGGGAGGGATGGGTAAAAAAGTAAGCTCTTGGCAGTCATCCTCAGCTTTTTGAGAAGCAGGAGAGCTCAGCACTGTGACCCTCACCTTTAGAAGTAAGATAAATCTGGGATGGAATGCCAGATCCCACTCAACTAGCTCTGTCAGTCATGTTATTCTTGAGGGCTTATTTCTTTTCATTTGTAAATAAAACCTTTAAATTTTCTATAAGGATTTTATATGATAAATAAGTACCTAATGGATCATATATACTCAAAAACTAACTGGATTTAAAATTTATGTTGCTATAATCTAGTAAGAGTGGAATGAAAGGTGGCTATATTTCTGTGGGTTTGGGACATCAGAAGCTGTCCGGAGGCCACAGAATAGGTGAGCTATTTCCTGAGTATCAACCAATATTAGCCATCTTGAGGGTAAATAGAAAAACAGATTAAAAGGGGACCAGAGACAGCCTTCACTTTTTAAATCATTCATTCAAAAGCCATTTGATTATCACCTATTGCATGTCAGACTTCAATATTGTACTAAGAAAGCCACAAGGCAATGACAGTAACCGGTACCACATACAGGAAGTGAGATTCCAATTAGGGCATCTAGATTTTGGTTCTAATTTTGTACTGGCTATGTCACCTGGGACATGCCCTTTAAATTATCTGAAATTTGGTTTCCTTGTTTGCAAAATGAGAAAGTAGTAAATACTGTGATACTTTAAAAAAAAACATAAAAATGTGGTTGAAGCAGTATTTAATTATTTTGGTGCCTGTGGTCCTTGAAGTGACTCCCTTATTAATGTCTTAGAAAGTGGCATTACATAAAGGAAGGAATTCCTTATGACCCTTGGTCTCTTGTACTCTAAATTAGAATTACACATGCTTTTAGAATTTTAGGACATACTGTGTCACTATAGTTAATAATCAACACAGTAAGTGCTCAACAGAAGACAGCCATGATTTAGGATGTTGTTGTGGAGGGGATGTACTTCCCATGAAAGCTAGAGGAGCGGCACATCACATGCTGTGGAAGTGAATGGGAGGGAAAGCCTTTCAGACACCAAAAGCCTATAGCTAAACCCCAGGCCCATTAGAGGAACCAATGCTGATGAGCAAGCAGAGAGGACTTCTCCACTCTGCCACAGGGTAGAGGATGCAGAAGACAAAAAATGTTACAAGACTTGAAGATGTAATACTTTCTTGTTTCCACAGGAGCATGGTGGGCTGGCACATCATCCATTTGGTTTTTGTCTTCATTTTATGACATTTTAAAACAAATATTCATACAGTATTTGTGAAATTCCAGGAGATACTTTATTCCCTTACACATTAATGCTTTTAATCCCCTAACAACACTGTGACATGAATGATGTACACATTTTATAGACAGAGAAACTGATGCAAATTAACTGATCAAAGTCATTTCATTCATAAGGGTAGAGATTTTCAGGAGCCAGGCCTAACCATTTGGTTCTATCATCAAAAAAGGAGCAAATGACTTTGGTGCTGGTAACCATGATTGGTGAGGCTATGTTGATACTAAGGGGTAGGATGGTCCCATTGTCAATGTAATCTTTCAATAAAGTAAGACTCATGGACCGGAAACACAACTGCTGTTCCCATTCTTCAAACTGAAAAGCAGTTCATTTCAACTCCCAGTTTCATGTGCTGAGGGACAAGGGTCCACTCATGAAATAAGAAAGTGGGAGAGCTTAGTAACATCCTCTTTTCCTATTCAGTTCTTATCCTTAAATCCTCACCCCACCCCCAAATCCCTGTAGGACTTAATGAGGCTTACAAACTTGCTGCAAAAGAAGCCTCTAAGGCTGGATGGGATCTCATCCTTTGGGAACCACCCATGTCCTATTTTTTTCTGTTTTTTTTTTTTAATTTTTATTTGTTCTAATTAGTTAAACATAACAGTAGGAGATACTTATGAACTTTGATATATCATACACAAATGGAGTACTATTTTCTTGATTTTACACCCATGTCCTATTAAAGAAGAAATTTCTGAGGATTGGCAAATGAGAGCTGTGAACTGCATTTACCTGGGGGTGGCTCAGCACAAAATGAATTCTTGAAATAGATCTGAAAATATCATTCACATGATCCTGTGCAAGAAAATAGACTCCAGAAAACCTTCCTTATTGTGGCTGCCTCTCAAAATAGTCTCTCATCCAAGTGACCACTCATATTCCAATCAGCCAGCACTGAAACTCTTGTTCACCTGACCTAGGGGCTTAAAGAGAGAGAAAAAGCTCAAGAGGATCCTCTTTATTGGAGCCAGCAAATATTTCCAATCCTTGGAGAAGAAAATCACTTTTGGAACATATGTAAAAAAAAATATACCAGTACACCTAGAGCTGATTTTACCACAGTCCAGTTCAATAAGACTCCCTGTGGGTAGGGCCTCACCAGAATTCTTTTCTAAAAACTCTCTATGTGATTCTTTTATAATGCAAGGTCAACAGTTACTGCTATACAAGTTCAAAAATTCTCCTGAAAGCTTCCCAGTAGAAGGGGACATATCGTCTCACAGTAGCTTGAAAAGAGCCAGGCTTTGCAGTTCTGAGTTCAAGTTATTATTCAAATAGTTCCCAACACTGTATTACTTAAGGTAGTATGTTTGTCAGGTACTGAGAAGCATGGCAGATATATATCCAACATGGAGTCTGCCTTGAAGTGAAGAACGCTGTGATGGAGCCTAGGTTCCATCAGTCACTAGTTGGGTGATCCCACACCTGTATCTTTCCATCTGCAGAATGGGTATATTACTGCCTCCTGTGTAGGAGGCTGGGGTTTGAGATGATAAAACTTATCACTAAATCACATAGTACAAGGCTGGGCACCTTAGGATCTCTTACATATTCTCCCCACCACAGTCTGATACCAATATTAAGCCAAACCGCCTGTGAGGGCTGCAGTTTCTTAGAGGCTGGGCTAGGCAGGGGCTAGATGTTAGATTGAGTAGATCACTGGAATCACTGTGAACATTATGATAATTTATGGAAATGAACAATAGCTCAATTTATCTTTCAGAAAGACCACTGAGGCAGATGTGTGAAGCGCAGGCTGGAAATGAAAAGAGTGGGAGCCAGGAGACTCTTTAGAAAACATCACAGTAGTGCTGAGGAAAGATGACAAGGTTGGAGGATAGCAGTGGCAGGACTGCAGAGTGACCAGGAAACAAAACTCAGTTCTCCTACTAGTCTCTGCAACACAGAATGCTTCTGTGACCCCAAACTTTGTGGGGATTTCTCACCTCCAACAAATAATCTATTCTGCATGGGACTCCAGGTAGCATTCTTTAATAAAGATCAATTCGGATACGACCTACCTGGAGATAACATCAGATCCCACAAGGTGAGGGCTCAGTCCCACAGGGAAGAGCCCCAGGGATGATGCCAGTCACAAGCCACAAGTTGTTTTACCTGTGCTTTTTTTTTAAATGACAGGCTATGAATCAGGGTTCTTCACACCATTCCTTGGATTAAATTATTTTGTTGGAGTGGTTCACAGAACTCTGAGAAACATCTACTTATTTTTGTGGTTTATTGTAAAAAAATTAAAACATATAAGGATGAAGATCAGGTTAAAAATGCACAGGGCAATGTATGGGGGAAGGATGTGGAGCTTTTATGCCCTCGTTGGGTGAGCCAGCCTCCAGGAGTCTCCATATGATTAGTTATCTAGAAGTTCTCAGAATCCTCTTCATTTGCTTTTCTTAATGGAGACTTCATTTCATAAACATGGTTGATTAAATTATTGGCCATTAGTGATCAACTAAATCTTCAGACCCTCTCCCCTTAATGGGGGTTGGAGGATTGGGTTACAAGTCCCAACTTGTAGTCCAACAACCAGCCCTCAACCTGGGGACTATCAGGTATCAGTCAACTCATTTCTTACACAAAGACCTTTATTGCTTTGAAGATTCCAAGGATTTTAGGAGTAGTATTACAGGAAATGGGGGTGGGGATGAAGAGGTTGGAGTCAAGGCCAAATATGTATTTCACAATATCACAGAGACATAATTCAATGAAATGATCTCTGTAAGTAGCATGATGAGAGCTTGTGGATTCATTGTAGGTAAGAAGGAAAAAGGAGTTCAGTGCCCCTGGTTTCTGATTTGGATTCCCAGGTAAATGGAATATGGGCCCATTTACAAAGATTGGGGAAAGATTTGTGAGAACAATTGAGAGTTGAGTTTTGGACATGTGAACAGGGTAATTTGTGTGAATCATTTAAGATAAGAAAATATTATAGACAGTTAGGTATATGGGTGTGAATCTCTGAAGAGAGGAACTGGACAGGGGATAGATATTTGAGAATCATATTCATAGAAGTGGTGTAAATACATAAGCATGGCCAGGCTCACATATATGAGAATGTAAACGGAAAATAGAGAGGTAAAGGGACTCAGGATGTATCTGTGCACAACACCAAAGGAAGTCTACTCTGTTTCCTACCAGAGTGCCAATTTCCCATGGGCAAGGACTGTGTCTTACATACTCCTGGGGTCTTCATGACTGATACACAGTAGGCATTTGCTAGATTATTGAATGAATAAATCAGTTAATGTAGCAATGAAGCAGGTAAAATCCCAAGCATCTCTGATTCAGATAATCTATTCTGTGAGTGTGTATGTGTGTGTTTGTACTTTGGGTGACATGGGAGTAGAGTGTTGGAAGGAAGACTAAGCCCTTGGGGAAATATGAGGACTGAGAAATCATTCAGAAAATTCTTACTACTGCAGCTCTTGCTTCTTTTGCCTAAGGAAGTTATTTGATGGTCAGGCCTCCACACAAATAGGTATTTAAGGCATTAAGGAGAACAAAAATGTTTTAGCTTAATTACATGCTTTCAACCATTGGTTCTATTTAATGAGATTCATCTCCTGAGACACTTTACTCAAGATGCAAAATTATCCTGTTTGAAAAGGACTGACATTTCTGCAGAGACCAAGATGGAAGCCAGTTCATTTCTGATAGCTGTGACCTCCTACAACTCTCTGGTAACCTCTTCATGCCCTCTCTGAGCCATGGCCTCTCTCCTCTTTAAAATTCAATGAACTCTGCTATAACTTCTTGTGCAGCCCTGGCTCCCACAAGGGAAAAATGAAGAAAGAATTCGGCTCCCATGTGCTCTTTAAAAAATTGACCAGCCACCTGGTTTTGATTTGCCAATAATGGTATGTTAGAGACCCAAAAGGAGACTGTTCAGACACCCTGAAAAACAATAAAAATTATAAGGAAGAATGTTCCTGCTTTTTTCTTTCCTCCTGCTTCCCTGGGTAGGATAGATGGAAGGATATTGCAGTGGTTAGGGGTGCTGACTTCCAAGTCAGACTGAGTTGGCTCTATGCTCTCTTGTTTCTTAGATGTGGTACCTTGAGTACATTGTTTCATCTTTCCATGCCCAAATTTCCTCATCTATAAAATAAGGAGAATAAAGAGACCTCTAAGCTTTAGGAAAGAGGAAATAAGATAATGCATATAATGTATTATTAATTAATTAATATAGTACTTGGCCTTAAATGAGTGCTTAGAAAATATACACTAGCATGACTTAAAGCATCTCAGGTTCCTTTATCCATTAAGCTGCTAATTTTTTAATACAAACTTGACTTAGCATTCTAGGTATCTCCAAAGCTGTCTACAGACATAGTGACTGGAGGACCCAAACTGGGCTTTTACAAACTGGTTAGTATCACTCTATATCTCTTGATTGCTTTCCTATGCTTTTAAAAGTCCAGCACACATTTGACATACATAAGCAATCAAGCATATATTAAAAAGTATGCATTTGACATTAATAGAACTCAACCCAGCTACATACAGATTAAAAACACGTTCATCACTCAGAATGGGAATCATGCACCCATGGTGTCTGCATCCTGTCCCTGGTGCAGAATATTTGTAACAACTAAGAAGTCTCCTGGTGCATACATATTAAATTAAACCTCTAGCTGCCTGAAACACCTTGAGGGAGAAGAAATCCCAGACACCATGTTACTCATGTCTGGCATTTATATTATATGCAGGGTCCTATCTGGGTACCATTTTGAAACTCTATCAGGTATATTTTACATTACTAAAGGTGTTTTCTCAGCCTTCAATATGTTCCTTCTGGGAGATCGATGCCAAAAGAGACATTAGCAACAATTTTTAAAAAGACATATTTAATAAGGACATCCAAAGGAAAGAAGAATTGAAATCACATTATAAGTATGTGGCAGGGGGGGGCTGTTAGAAAGGTAATTTTGTTATTTAGGAAAATATTTTGATAAATAGTTTTGCCATGGAAGAAAAGACTTTGTGAGCATGAGTTCGCAGAAGAGAAATTTATGTAAGGAATAAGCAGGTATTTGAATGTCATTAGAGAAAATAGTAGGAAATAGGTAGATCAATGAAGAGAAACAGTGGTGGCAACATGCTAAAAGACATCATCTAAGGAGAAAGATGACAACAAATTCCCAGTTGCAGAATGAATAGTGTTAAATATTTTGTTTTCAATTTGTTTGTGTATGGCAGGAGAAACTGCCTCTGTTAACACCATTGGTAAACTCTGCCATGCACCCAAATGTTCTGTGTGAGCAGTTTAGAGGATTCGAGGCAATGAGTGCCATGTCAAGACAATCACATGAAGGGTCAAGAAGATCCAAGGCAAAAGAGCATGTGTGCAGCAGAGTGCTACAGAATTAGTACCCTAAAACCAAAGGTCACCTTAAAACAAAGTCCCTAGGAATTCACAAAGAAGAATTGAAATCACATTATGGGTTGGGCATTGGATTTCCCACAGGATGTGGGATAAGAGGCTCTAGCCAATTTTATTTAAATCTCAAAGAGCAGAGTGTCCTCAGCTGACATCTGGTTTACATGAGAGTAATAGAAGCTGCTGAGCATATCTGGCCTGAAAAGGAAGGTGCTAAGTGAAGCTGTAGTGCAATATAATGAAGGCCGACTCAGAAAGAAGGAAGGAAGGAAGGAAGGAAGGAAGGAAGGAAGGAAGGAAGGAAGGAAGTTAGTTTATTTCATGTACTTCCAGAGGACAAAATCAGAGCTAATACCCTCATCTTGCAGATCATTTATTTGCATGACTAAAAAGAATGATTTTTCTAAGATTAGAATTCTCTAATCAAGTTCTCTATCAAAAGAATGGGTTGCTGTTATTGTGTGGGTCTGGAATGTCCCCCAAAGGCTCATGTGTTGAAAGCATGGTCCCCAAGGCAGCAAGATTCAGAGGCAGTGCTTTTAGGCAAAGATTGGATCGTGAAGCTCTAACCTCATCAGCGGATTACTCCCAGGGGACTCCCAGTGGAGGTGAGACTTGGTTGGAAGAAGCAGGTCACTGGAGGTTTGCCCAGGAAGGGTTTACTTCTCCCCAGTTCTTTCTTGCCCCACTCTGCTTCCTGGCTGCCACATGCTGAGCACTTTTCCTCCGATGCGCCCTTCGACCATGATGTTTCTGCCTTATAGTCACCATGGACTGAATTTTCCGAAACCATGAACCAAAATAATTCTTTCTTCCTCTAAGTAGTTCTCTTCAGGTATTTTGGTCACAGTGATGGAAAATTGACTAACACAATTGCCTTATGAAAATGGTGCACTAACTGCCCTCCCTCTTCAGAGATCCCCTGAAAAAGAATTCCTTCACTAAATCATGATGCATTCGATATCTTCCACTGTTCTTATTTTACTCTAAGATTTAGGTGATTACATTTTGTCAAATACTTACTGGGCACCATTACTTTCTCTGGCACTGTGCTAGGCACTGAAATACTACAATGATTAAGATAACCCACCTGAAGAAGAAATATTCTAGTGGACTCTACAATTCTGTGACATGTCTATGTAAGCAACCCAAAATACTGAATGCTAATTACACACAAGGAATATTACATAATTACCTTATCCAATCATCCCATCAAAGCTAATCACTATTTACCATTTTACAGGTGGAAAATATAAATTTAGAAAGGTTAGTGAGAACTTACTAAAGGTGTGAATTTGGATAACTGATTAAAATTTTGTTGCATTTATTTCTTCATGGGTATAATCATAATTTCCAAAGTCTAGATTACTTAAATGATGATCACAGTGAGTTAAAATATGCAATGTGCTTAGTCATTGATGCCAGTGATTATAATAATAATTTTTATTACTGTTGTTATTGCACAGCTTTCAGTACAAGATCTGGAAGTGGAAAACAAGTATGTTCCTTTCATAATGTTTTGATCTCACGATGAATGTTGCAGGATTTGCATTGAAGGGCGCATGATGCCCTTTATTTCTCTTGAACAGGAAAGCAAAAACCATTAGTTTTGGTTATGGGAGGAGAGGTATCTAAATCTCCAAACTGATATAGTCTCATTTCAAGTGTCACTAAAGTTGGCAGTCACTCCTGCCAGTAGGGAACTCTTTACAGAAAGACAGAGGAGGAAATTAAAGTGCCCTATGGACTTCATGACCTTTAGTTCATTCCATATTTTAGGAAATTAATGCACTGTGTTGCCTCTCCTATAGGCCATATAATCTGGGAAAATGTTAAGTAGATGGAGACCAGAAAGGACAATGGTATTTATTTTCCAGCAAGAAATAGAAATTAAAATACAAACATGATTTTAAAAAAAGAACAGATATCCATCCATCTCTTTTATAATTAATGGACAATTGGCTGAAACTTCTAAGAAGAAGAGTTCTAACCATTATTTGTCTTCCCCTCAATCCTTTTCTAATCTTTTCAGTAACAGAAGTATGCTTAAGTAGGAAATGTTTTCTTTCCATTTATATACCTTGAAGTTCTCAATGAGGTGCTAATTATATAATTACCCAGAGAAATTTAATAATTGCTGCACAGATATAATAATTGGTAAGACTCAGTACTTCCTAATAAAATAAATGATAATAATAATAATAATTAGTATTATTGTTATTTTTAATCAAGAGTTCACTATGTACTATGCATTTTTGTTTACATATTTGAGTCTCATAACAAACAAGATCAATTTTTATGAATGCTAATTTACCAGATGATAGTGGATTAGGGGATCATACTGTTGAGAATCAAAGGTATAAAAGCTATACTGATTCATTCTCCTCCCCAAAAGTTCAGTTACTGGGTATGGTGGCATACACATGTAATCCAGGCAGCTTGAAAATCTGAGTCAGGAATTTCACAAGCTCAAGGTCAACCTCAGCAACTTAGCAAGACCCTAACCATCTTAGCAAGACCCTTTCTCTCAAAATAATAAACAAAAGGGGCTTAGCAAGATCCTGTCTCAGAATAAGAAATGAAAAGGGCTTGAGATGTGATCCACTGGTTAAGTGCCCCTGAGCTCAATCCCTGGTATCAAATGATAGCAAAAGGAAGAAGGAAAAAAAGAAAAAAAAGTTCAATTATGCTAATTTTAAAATTCTAGAAGAATTATGGAAATCATTACCATCTGAAGGCATTAAAGAGCAATCAAGTTAAAATGGAATCATTAAGCAAATAACTAAGAGAAAATAGACATCCAGAAAAGTGTATATATGGATATTTACTGATGCAACAAAAGGGGCCAAGAGGTTGAGCAGAACTTTTTATATATCAAATAGGTTTGGGAAGACAATGGTTAATGTCTAAGCCTTGCCTAAGTTAAGGTTCTAATAAAGTATACTACACTAATGTTGGGGTGGAGGCTCAGACCCCGGAAACCGATTCAGGATTGCAGCAGGTGAAAGACAATGTGAGGCACGGTTGGGATAGACATTTTTTATTCAGAAGCAGCAGCATTCCCTACCCTCCAGTTTCAGCCTATTTCCACTCCATTCAGTTCTATTTAATCCCCAACTAGTTTTATTTAGCCCCCCTAATCCATATCCATAGGCCTTTTCTTATATGCAGGCCAGACAAAGAAGACCCATTGCCAATAGGTTGCATAAGTGGGCACATGCTCGCTAGCAAATATTTATGACCTTAAGTAACGATGCTGAATCAGAGTGTTTATGACCTTGGTTACATATTAAAAACATAGCCTGCCAGAAGCCTCAGTGAGACAATCTAAATATAGCCATCTTGGGCCTGCTCTACAACTAGACATTGGTACCTGGAAAGATAGATCCTAGAATTAATAATGAAATCACATGCATAAGGAATGCAGTTTGGTTTTAAGTCCTCTGAATAACCCAGAAAATCTCCAACCCTAAAGTTAGATTGAGACAATCTTATATTACTAGTTCCCCCAGGCACCTGGAAAGGGCAATTGAGAATCCTCTTAGTATAAAAATAACAGCAAAGTAGTCATCCAATTATTTTTACAAATTAATTCCCACATACAAAGCCAACACGCAATCAATAATAACTAAATGAAGTAGAAATTTAAGTTCAACATAAAAGAAAACCAGAAAGCAAAAATAAAATAGATCACAAGTACTTTGAATAGTGCAATTTTCAGACATGGATTGTAAAAACAATTACCCTACTATTCCATAGATATAAAAGTCAGGCTTAATATTTTCAGCAAAGAACTAAGAATTATAAGTGCTGAATTTGCAGATTTAGACAATAACTAGAAATTATAGGATTTTTAATAAGTATGAATTAGTTGGATTCAACATTCCATTAAGTACAGATGGAGAGAGAGAAAAGTAAAATGGATTTAAAGAAACTATTCAGGAAATAGCACAATGAGAAAGACATAGATAAATGAAAGTAAAGCAGGTAGGATTCCAGAGGATACAATAAGGAGGTCTAATATACAGAAACTGAAAACCCAGAGGGATTTCAAAGAAGAAAAGAAAAAATGGGAGGAAGAGATGATGGTTGAAAATTGTCCAAAAGGCTTTAGATACCCAAACAGATTTTAAGTTTAAGTCAATTGCAAATCACATCATATTGAACTTTTTAAAAAGGAAATGTTCTTTGAAGTACCAAAAGAATACGCAGATAACCTTAAAGAATAGCAACAAGAGTGACAGGTAATTTTCATCAGTGATAGTGGTGGTATCAAAGCAAGACTGGAAAATTAAGAGACAAAGTATAAGACCTAAAATAAAAATGAAGAATAAGATGCCCCCTTCTACTCAAACCACAATGCTTTCAATGAATGGCTACTGGACATACAAAGTGCAGCACATATGTGAGAAAAAGCAGAGGGAAGCAACTGAGGGTAGCCCTTAAAAGATAGACCCCAAATCTCTAATAGTTATTCTCTGAAAAATAATAAAGCCTTATTTGAAACTTAGAGGCTTCACAGGGAGGAATTTCTTACAAGATGACTTAACAGTTGAGGGCAAGAATCTGTGGTAAAGTTGAATTGGCTGGAGGAGCATGGGCCCTACAAATTCTCAAAACTAAGCAGCTCAACTTTCCTTCCAGGATGAAACCCCACAGAGGAGAAGAACTGCTATAAAACTAATTCAAATTGAGTAGGACAGAGTCCCTAGGGGTAGAGAAAAGAGAAGAGCCAGATGAAAGTGGGGAAGAGAAGAAGAGCCAGGAGTTCTCAGAAAAAAAGAAGAATTTTTTTTAATACTTTACAGAAACAGGAGGAGGAGCTCTTGAGAGGCAAAGGTAGAAATACTAGACTGATGGATTCTTTCTAAAAGTTCTATCAGACTAATTTCATATAAAAAGAAAAGAGACAGAATAGATCTGGACCACTATCCTATAGGTTATGATTTATACAAAAGAAACAAACAGCAGAGAGCACTCCTTGATACAATGAAGTTATACCAGAAAGATATGGCCACACACAGAGCTGATAACCTAATTCATTAAACCAGATTAAAAGGCCTTTTTAAAAAAGATATAAAAGAATGGCATATATATGACATTGAAAATTCAGGAATAAGTGATATAATTCAAAAAAGAAAAGGAAAACAAAAGTATTTCATAAATAAAAATTAAACCAAGAAGAACCAAAGAGTAAACAAAACAGATAATAAGAGCTAGAAGAAGAAGAGTAAAAAAATAAAAATCAAACTGAAATGAAAAGATTAAAATATTTGAGAGAAAATAAAAGATAGAAAAGGTAGGTAAAGAACAATGAATGTATATTAGGAGACTCTAAAGAAATAAAATAGAAATCCAAGGTAAGGACAAAACAAATATTAAATAATACTTAGCTGGAATAATCAACCTGGAACAATTAGTAACAATATATTCTAGAGAAACAATAGGAATTTATAAAAGTAGCAAAAATCTTTTGAACATCCAGAAAAAATTACCAAGTCATTTATAAAGAAAAAAAGTATATAGTTATCTGGCTTTTAAATAACTGTGATCTATTCCAGAAGACAATGATATAACATATCAAAAATTTCTAGGGAGGAAAATATGAGCTGATTAATTACTCAAACTATCTTTCAAGAAAAAAGGCTGCAAACAAACCATAAATGTGTAAGACTATTATTTGTCTTACCACTTCTTGAAGAAAGTACTAGATGAAAAGCTTCAAACAACCAAATTGAATAGAGAGCAATTGATATAAAAAGGATAAAGTTGATTATCAGTAACTATTATCATAAGAAAAAAGAGGCAGATATTATGTGTCTTCTCATGGAAGAACTCAATATCACATATGAATCCTTTAACCAAATAAATGAATCTCCATCAGTAAATCCTTCAACTATCAATTTGTGGAAAATAAAGAAGAGAGAGAAACACTTTTGGGGGCACACTAGAGTTGACATCAGCAAAACTAAGTTTATGAGAAACTCCCCAGGACAAATGACAGTAGCTGAAAAAAAAAAAATATATATATATATATATATATATATATATATATATATATATATATATATATATATATATATGAAAAAAGAAAAAAAAATGAAGAGAAAGTTATAGCTTAAGAGAGTTAAAAGTCTTAACAAGAATTTGCTATTGGTAGACTTTATCAGAATCCTGATTCAAACAAATGAGTTGGAAAATGCAAAGACAAAACACAGACATTGTCACACCAATAAAAGCCAAGAGAATTTGCTGCCATTGCACTAAATGAAATGCAAAAGAAAAAAATTAAAATGGTTAATATGTGAGATGACCTAAATATAATAACTAAACATAATAAAACTAAAAATGTCAATATACTTAGATATAATATATATCAATTGCATTTGTAAATTCAAGTGGCAGTTTGAAAATGAGTTTTATAAAAGAATACCATTCACAATAGGTTAAAAATATCAAGTTTATACAAATGAATCTATTAAAACCTGTGCAAAACCCACTCACACAATATTATGAAATATAATTAGAGAAAATTTTAAAGTACTAAATAAAGGTATATGTCTTGGTAATAAATTATAAGACTTATTACTACAAAAATATTTAATTCTTCCCAGACTAATTTTGCTTTAAAATAAATCCCAAAATGTTTTTTGTAGGAATTTTCAATATGACTTTAAAACAGAAATAGAAATTCAAAGAGATATGAATAACAAATACAGCTTAAAGAAAAAAAAACAAGGTAAGAACACTTTTTAAAAGACACAGTTATTAAGCTGATATTTTATTCACACCAGTTTAGACACACAGACCTATTACTCATAATAGAAACATATCTACACAATGTAAGGACGTTTGGTTCAGGATAAGTGTCATTACAGAGCAGTGGGGGAAAGATGGCCTTTTCATTAAGTAGTATTGTGATTATCAGGTATGTATATGGCAAAAATGAGTTTGAGTCCTATGTTAACACTGTAAATAAACAAACACACACCTCCACTGGCCAAAAAAAAAAAAAAATTCTAGGTGGATCATGTACCTAAATATGCAAAGGAAGCAATAATGTTCCAGAACAAAATAGAAGAGACTCAGAATTTGGTTTAAGTTAAAATTTTGTAAAGATGACAATAAAAAGCACTAAGTTGATAAATTTTACCACATTAAGAACTTCATTTCCTCAAGATGTACCAGTAAGCAAATGAAAAGGCATGTAACAGAGTGTGAATAGATATTAATAAAACTTTACTCACAAAGGGCTCATATCCAGGACATGTAAGGAATTCTTACAAATCAATACAAATAAGACATATAATTAAGCAGAAAAAGAGACATGGAAATGAAAGTAAATTAGAAAAGAAAACTGCAGAAGAGACTTTAACATTTCTTCTACAAAAGGAAGGCCCAAGCAGATAATCTGTAAACATATGGAAAGGTACACAATCTATCAGTAATCAATGCAAATTAAAATCCGCCAAACAGAATGTCTTAAAGTTAAAAGAATGGCCATATGAAGGGTCATGAAAATGAAAATTATTAGGAATTATTACATACTGTTAGTAGAATTATAAACTGGCACACTTTTGGAACACTTTGCATTCTCTATGCATTTGAAGATAATTAATGCCTGTGGCTAAACAGTTCCATGCACAGGAGGAAATCTGCACCCCAGGATAAAATCCATGACCTCAAAATGGAAATAACCCCAATATGTAGCCAGTAGACTGGCTATATATAAATTGAGGTATGTTGATACAATGAAATACTATACAATGATGAAAACAAATGAATTACAACTATGTATAATAAAGTGCCTGAATCACACAAATATAAAATTGAGGAAATGAGTCCATGCAAAAAAGAATGCATACTACAGAATCACACTGTAACAATATTCTAAGAAGGTAAACTAAACTACAATACTTAAGGATATTTAGGTGAGAAAACAAAAATAATTTAAAAAAATAATTGCCATACAATTCAGAATTACAGCTACATCCAGGTAAGAGGGATGAAATGTCATGACAAAGGGCATAATGAGGTCTCCTTGGGTCCTAGTAAAGTTCATTTTCATGTCCTGGTAGGAAGTGACACATTCACTCATAAGGACTCATCAAGCTGTACATGTATGTCTTATGCATTTTCTTTTTATGTCTATTAAATATTATACAATTTTAAAGGGGCCTTTAAATGAAGATAGAAAAACAATATTCAGAGATTTAATTTAGTTTTTCAAAGTGAAAGACTCATTACCTGAAGTCAGTTCTCCTTGAGCTCAAAGGCTGTGTTCTCAAGTCCTATCTATAAGTTAGTCATGGGGTAATAGCTTTATCTATAATGCAAAAAAAAATTGGCAAAGATATGAAAGAGGAAGAGAAAAACTCAAACCAAGGAGAAGAGCATGTCAATCCAGATTGTGGAGCAGGCTTTATGGAAATGATATTACCTGAAGCAAGTCCAAAAGACATGGTTTTGGGGATTATCAAAGTTTCTGGGCCTAAGTGATATGGTCGTTCTGACTTAGAAAGACCGATAAGGTGCAGTATCATATCTGGTACCTAGAGACACAGCCAATCAGACCTTCCTGAGATAAAGAAAACTTCAATTCTGGAACAAGATGCCTGAAGAACAACTCGTCTTGGACCTAAGGGCTCATGTTCTGCACAAACTGGAAATGGTGGCTGCCAGGAGTGAACTCTGGAGGATTTGCAGCCATAAAGTTGTTCTCCTTAAACAACAGCCTAATGAGTTTAATGAACAAGACACATGGATTATATTTCTCCTCCAAATCTATACCTGGACTCAAAGAGCTAAGAGGGAAAGCATAAGAATAACCATCTCTAGAGAACTGGTCAAACCTTGTGGGACTAGAGAGAGGAGACTGAAAGCTTAATTATATTTAAAAACTAATACAGATGTCCTCAGTTCTGCTTTCCTCCCCTCCCCACTCTCAGCTGATGCCCCACCCAGCCTCACGTTTCTTCACAGGCAGCCAGGAGTCTGTGCATCTTCCATCTGGTGCACAGAGAAGTGACTCAGAGCAATAAATACCAAGAGGAAAGGAGCCCTTCATAAATAAAAGGGAATGAACAAGACTGGCACAAAGCACCCAATTCTCCTTTCAATAAAGCAATTAAATAAAGCAATGCCAGCAACTTAAAAGATATGTGCCTTCTTTCCATGATTCCTGTCACATGCCCAAGTGTCTTCACTGCATCTGACAACATAACAAGGCAGAGAAACACTACTTCCTGTTGTTCTGGGCAGGCAGAGATGTGGTGTAATTTGATGAAATCTCCTTAAGTGCCCCAAACCTAGCAGAGTTGGCCCAGCTTCTATGAAAAGAAACACTGTCAATAACCAGCACAGTGAAGCCAGATTGCAGGGTTCCATCTTGATTTTCTTCTAGTAATTAGACCTTTGGTTCTTCCAAGGTTCTGTTTGTGTGGTAGGCATCCTTTTCAGTTCTTTTAAAATCATAGAGCATTTTAAAAGGGCCAGTTCTGTCAGCTTGTCTGATAGGTGGTATAGAACAGAGGTAGACTCTTTGTACACACTCTCAGTAATCTCAGTGTAGCAGGACAGATGGGCACTTTAATATATGAATGCCTCTTAGAGGGACTAGTATTCCAACAGAAAAAGATTGAAAAGGTACTAGGAGGATAGATACATTCCATCTGGGAGAACAGTGAAGGTATCTTGGAAGAAAAGTAATTTGAACGGGATACTTAAGGATGATTTAGTGTCAACCAAATATACCAGAAAGGGCCAATACAGATGTTGACATAGAATGTGTAAAGACATGGGTATCAATATTGATATGCATCCTAATTTTAATCCAATAAGATAATGCTCATGCTAATATGAATGGTCCATTTTTTTAAGGATTATTTTTAGTTAGGTCATGTACCAAGCTCTTTATACTACTTGCTCTATTTAAATCCCACAAAGATCTTACAATATAGAAAATGTTATTGTCTTCCCCATTTGGAGAAGTCAGACTGCTGGTAGGTGAGGGAACCTGGTCAGGCAGACAATGAAGCACACATTTGTGCATGAGGTTATGCTATCACTGGGATGTAGGCATCCCCACTGAGATTCAGTGAGGAAGAAAATCTAACATGAAGAGACTTTCCAGTTCTCAGATTAGAAGAGAGGGAAAGTATGAGTAGCTCTTTCAACAAGCATCTGTGGTTGTGAAGAAATTTTTCCTTGTCAGAAAAAAAAGTGTATAAAATCATGCTGGGCATGGATAGATTGAACAGAGAGAAGTTCATACAGTCTTGGAGAAGGGGACTTCCATATTAGCAGCCATTGAAATGCTACTGAACAAAGCAGGCACTAACCTTCCTTGATTCATTTGCTTCTGAAAAGAGAAAATACTCTAGAAACAATTTAAGTAAACTTCTGCATGAAAATCAATGTGTTTGGGATCCAGAGTTAAAATCATTAACGTCCATTTCTATTTGGACCCCAGCTGTCCTGGTTCCTACTGCCCTGTCTTACAGCGATGAAGAAATGAGAGACTGGGTAAGGCAGGCTCCAGAGAATTTCAAACGATGAAATTGTGTCTTTGATTTAGGATATTTATAAACATCACTTGTTAACACTTAATGACCATAACAACAGTAACAATACTAGCAATTGCTTATTGGGAGGTGAGAACATATGGAGCCCAGCCCTTACCTTATTGCTCACTGATCCTCAGCAATTTTAAAGGATACATTGCCAATGTGAGTGGAGGATAGGCAGGTCAAGCCCCTGAGTCCAAGGCCCACTATCTTAATCTAAGTGTTAAAGGGAAAGTGTGATAATAGAAAGTGGGTCCTGGAGATAATCAACTGTGTTGGCCTACATGGATTCCAGAAAGCAAAGTGGACCCGATGGCGGCCCTCCACAGATGCAAAGCACATCTGTCACTTTGCAGGTATCAGAACAGAGAGCATATTTTTCAGTATACAGTCCATGGGGAGAGTTGAATGAAATTCCTCAGAGCATTCGCACTCCATCTCCAATGAATATTGAAACAAGAGGAGATGCTCCAGAGTGCTTGTAGGAATGAGATCTTCCAGGGGTATGGAACTGATCTACTCAGATTGGATCCAGTCAGATTGAACATCTGTAGGAGGCAGATGCTCACACATTTGTCATTAGTCAGGGAGCAGCCAGAATCACTCATGAAACATTGTTTTTTTGTAACCAAGCCTGGCAAAAAGAGAAGATCTAGTTTTGGACTATTAACAAAGGAACATTGAATTACACCCAGAAGTGTTTTTAAGAAAGAGTAGCACTGGTCCTCTGGCCCTGTCCCTTGGCCCATCTCAAGAATAAGAGGAGTGAGAATAAGGCCAGGGGTCTTAGAGGACACCCAGAATCCCCTGATCTTGTAGCAGGATTAAGGAAAGACTGTTTGCTATAGTGACTAGCTCCTGCTGCTCCTAAACAGAGGCTTAGGCAGGTTGTGACCCCTGGAATACTCTGAAAGGATCTCCTGAACACTTGTAGTCTGCACACCCAGAGATACCAACACTGATCTCCATGTCTATATTTCTCAGAGGCTTGGCCATTAATCAGACTGTTGGGTTCAAATCCCAGCTCTGACATTGCTGACTGTGATACCTTGGAGAAGTTGTTTAGTTATGCTCTGCCTCATGTTCCTCATCTGTAAAATGGAGACACTAAAAGCATGCACCTTTGAAGGGCTACTGAAAGAATTAAATCAGACAATACATGTAAATTGCTTTCATCAACATGTGCATATCTATGCTCAATGATTATTCACTGCTGATATTTCTTGCTACATGTTACTCTATGTTTGGGTACCTCTCTTTCCTATTAATCTTTGACTATCTGTCTTCTAGTCTTGTGTCAACATCTAGCCATAGCATTTAGCTTATGACAGACATTCAGTAAGGTTTGTTTAATTGAGGAAGCCTTCATGTATGCCTGTTTTTATGCATGTATGGATATATTCATTCATTCATTCATTCTTAGTGAAATACTATGATTCCAAATTTATTCAAGAGATTTCTAAGATACGGGGCTTCAATTGTATGGCCCCCAAATGATAATAAGATAGCAACCTAGGACATAAGACATTCCCCTCTCTCTCCCTCCATAGGACGACTGGAATGAGAGAAATTATTTAACTTGATAACATCAAAACTATCATACTATTGCCAACCTGTAATTAACCCAGATCCAGGTTTTGATTCTATAAGATTGTTTCTATACAGAAGAAATCCTCTTTGTAGATCTTTCCTATTCCTAGTACTCCTACACTACTCCATACCATAGATATCACCCCTTTTACAAACTATTTGAAAGACATTATCTGACTTTTCATATCCACTTGCCAAGAATAAAGGATCTGATTTTTGAGATGAAAAACCAGATCAGATCATGCAGCCTGGGCCCATCAGGTTTACCCTCAGGGATCTGCCTACAAAGTGTGAGTGCTCTTCTCTACTCCTCTTATAGACCTGTGGAAGGCAAACTCACCTAAGCAGAGCTTCTCTATCTTGCAATTAGGCACATTACTCTAATCATAGGTGGAAATGGGGAAACCCATTCTCAATACCCAATAAGGTTGAAGCATTGGTGTGTCACTGCTCTATTTCCCAATTGGCTGCAGACTTAATGGGGGGGGGGGAACTTCAGACCAACTTTTCCAAAATGCTAACATTCTCCCTTGGGGAGATCTCATGTCTACCATTCATTAGTCTAAAGATGATGTCTGGGGAAAGACAAGGAATACTAGAGTTTCTTAATGCTAAAAAGCATAATTTCAAGATAGATCTTCTTTGAAAAGCAAATAGTAACATAATGCACAAAAATCACCTTCTACTAACACAAATTTTTCCCCAACTAGCCCTGGAGCACACTAAAAGGAGCTAAGAAGTCCCAATTGACAAAAAATATAGTCACCCATCACTTAGAGATGGAATATATTAATAAAAAATGTCATTAGGCCATTTCTTCATTGTGTAAGAATTGTGGAGTGCATTTTCACAAACCAAGATGATGCAGACCAGTCACACCATGTGGCCTCTTGATGTCATCAATAGACACAGCAAACATGAGACGATGAGACTGCGGCTGGCACAACACCACATACTAGTTAATACCATGAGCCTTTCATTTTTTATAAGTAGAAGGAGAATGCTCTAAAATAACAATAAAAAGTAAAGTGTAGTAAATATGTAGCTAGTAACATAGCCCTTTATTATCACTATCAAGTATCATGTATTCTACATAATCATACATGGTACATTTTTATATGACTGGTAGCACAGTGGTTTTGTTTACACCAGTGTCACCACAAAGACATGAAAAATGCATTGGTCCATGATGTCACCAGTTGATAGGAATTTTTCAGCTCCATTATAATCTCGTGGGACAATGATTATATATTCAGTTCATCCTTGACTGAAAATCTTGTAAAGCTGTGGGTGGAGTGGAGGAGAGTGACCCTATGCCACCTACTTCTTGTCTTTCACTCCTTTTCTCTCCCACAATCTGGGATGAATCTGGTAAACAGTACTAGAAAATGTATTGTGGGCAGCTTGTCCCTTTAATAGAGACGTTTAGACCTGGAAAACAGACCCTGAGTTCATTTACTTGACAGCTGTACAGCTAAGGGCATCAAGCCTGTCTTCAAAAAAGCCTGATTCTCTGAGAGGAGCACAGGAAGCCAACTGAAGGAAGACAGATCCTGGGGCCTGATGCAGGTGACCGGCCACCAGCACCAGGAGGCCAGTAAATGCTTACCCCTTTGAGTTAGCAGCACTTCCCTGAGGGAATGCACAGTGCAGTAGGGGTGGAAGTACAGGATTTCCCTCCCTCTGGACTTGGGCAGAATTGGGGGAAGAAAGGCATGAAATTTCCCTTCTCTGACTAGAGGTCTTCTCTCAGATTAGAAACGTCCCAAACAAGCATCCTCAATCTGAGAATGACCTAATCTGGAAATTATCTTCACCAAAATGAAGACTGAGTCTGGACCCCATTAAGGCACACCTGCACCTACCCAACTAGAAAGAATCCTGTCAGAGAGAGTCTAGTCTCCATTCCTTGTACTCACAGCAGCACGTGGTGGGACTGTGAAGGAAGAGAAACTTCAAGCCCAGTCATTACAATGCCATACAGCTCAGCAATTCCTTCCTGTCCCCTGAAGAAAGAAATTAAACTTGCCTCCCTGTCTCAGCCATGTATCCCTTCATCTGGATCTCCAGGGGAAATTACATCACAGCATCATTACAAACTCCCTTCAACATCCTGAGAGGAATTTCCTCCAGTTGTCCTCCTACAAATGGGAACCCATTTCTTTTGCATAGGTTTTTGCTAGAAAGAGTGGGCAGGCTTTATTAAACCATTATTCAGCTTTGACTTTGGTCACAAGGTAAACAAAGTCCAGTCAGCATTTCTTCACATCCTGCCAGTCAATAATTAATCCACCCCTCATGAGGGCTCTGAGAACTTTTAATGTCTTAAGTGACACTATGCAGAGTCCATCCCATCTGATAATCAAGTCTGAGGCTGGTGTAGACTCCTCTGCATTTTGAGAAGCTTCCCCCAAGGAAGTATACAATGTGAAGTAGTCTTTCTCACTAAAATTATCAAGAAATCCATGTTTTAGATTGATTATTCACTCTGCTATCCCAGCACTAACCTGTAACATGTAGAACCATTTGTTACTGGTGACAATTTGGTTCCTTCCATCTGACCATATAGAGAGATGTTCAGACCAATTAAGTGGAGTCTTGTGGCAATTTGGCTATTGCAAACAAAATATTGACTCACTATCATACATTCAGGCATCATATCACAATTTGAAAATGGCATAGTAGATTTGATGTAGGATATAGACTCCTATAAAACCAGGGATGTACAACATTTTAGAAACTAGAATTAACTTCCCATGTGGATTGGCAACCATGAGATCCTTAATTTCTGAGTCATTGTAATAAATTTTGGGTTTATCTCCAAATTCCTACCTTATCCTGTCAAATAGCTAATTTTATGGGGAAAAAAGCAATGAAAATCCAAACTTTACAGAACTGATGGTAATCTCTATTAAAAGCAGATTATTTTCATAAAAGAGACTTCAGGCATAAGAGATGAAAATAGGTACTGCCTTTTACAGCAATATCCACACTTTCAGATTTTATGAATAGTAAAATGGCCCAAAATATTTTAGGAATGACAGAGAATTGTCAACATTTTATCTTACCAAGTTGGAGTATTATTTTTAAGTGTATAAATAAATAAATACTATTTTCAGTCATCATATTTTTCAAAATAGTAGGGATATTATAAAACCAAAATGCAAGAAGGGTATAATCTCACAATGAATTAAGAAATGACACACATCAGATAAAGATTTCAAAAAGTAATAGGTATGGACGTTGAACAATCACAATGAAAATGTGTTTAACATTATTAATGATAATGTAAATGGACAAATCAAACCAAACAAAATACTATTGTACGCATTGGAATGGAGAAAATTAAAAGATTGCTAATAAATTTACTATCAACCAAGAGGAGCAAATAGTACTCTTATCTATAGCTGATGGGAATGTAAAATGATAAAACCATTTGGACAACTTATTTGTTATTTTTGAAGTTTAGCATACATTAATCTAATCATTCAGCAACTTCTTATATATTTAATTGAGTAATTAAAATATATTTTTACAAAACATATTTTTATTTTTTTATTCATAGATATCAAAAGTGAGAGAAATCAAATGACCATCAATAGAAATAATCAATAAGCTATGTATGTCATATAATCAAATTCCATTCAACACTAAAACTGGAAAAAAATAGTGATGCGTGTAACAACATGTATGACTCTCAAAAATATTGTGTTAATTGAAAAAAGTAAGACACAAAAATGTCCTTCCATACATCTTGATTCCATTAAAACAGTATTGAAATGGGCAAAACTAGTCTGTACCTACAGAGATCAGATAGGAATAGGAAAAGAGAGAAACACCTATTGGAAAGGAGGGCATGAAAAAATATTTTTAGGATTATGGAAATGGTCAGCTCTTGAAAGATGCTACCAAAAATTGATGAAGGAAAACTAATGCCCCTGTATTAGTATTTCATTGTGGTTTTATACCCCACATACTTGTTGATTGAAGATGGTGAACTATTTGTTTGAATTTTTTTTTTTAGAGAGAGAGAGAGAGAGAGAGAGAGTTTTTTAATATTTATTTTTTTTAGTTTTCGGCAGACACAACATCTTTATTTTATTTCTATGTGGTGCTGAGGATCGAACCCAGTGCCTCATGCATGCCAGGCAAGCATGTTACCGCCTAAGCCACATCTCCAGCCCCTTGTTTGAATTTTTAACATCCATACATGTTTCTTTGTGAAATATTTAAATCTTTTACCTATTTATTTAATATTTGTTTCATTAATGAGTTGCAACATGTATAAGATGTAGCAAAATTTAATAGATATGTTACAAGTATTTTGTTCAGCTCAGTGAACTCTTTTCTGAATATCTTCTAAAAAGATGGTATTTAATATGCACTATTTAATCAATCTAAGAAAGTTTTGTCTTAACCATAATACCATGATACTGTTTTCTCCATGTGCTCTTTTCACTGTTTTATTTAATATATGTGTTTGTGAGCAATCTCATGACACACTTAAATCTTAATATTTCCCTATGTGCATACATTAAAGTTTATCACTATTATATAAAAATCTATTTCTTGTATTTTTTTCAATACTGTTGGTTGAAATAATGTGTAAAGTAGAAAATGGCCTTATTGTACTATGTAAACTACCAAAAGAGATGTCCAATCTGTTTATTTAATACACTGTCTTCCTTTTTATATGCTGCCTGAAATAAAATTTGGCAAGATATAAATAATGTAACATACTGTATTGTTAAAGTAAATGACATGACTTGCTTTTTTGAAGATTCTAGATTCTCAACGGTGAAAAATTTTATAATTGAAGAAAAAATGTTTCTGATTAGCGATCAAATCAAGGGCACTCTCAGAAAAGCATGATCTAAAGATGAAGCAGTGACATGACTGGTAGACTTTCTGAAAGATCAAAGATGGTGCTTCAAATCATCAACTAAAAATGTAGTTACAAATTTATCACCATTGCTTAATTCTGTGTCAATAAATTATTTTCTGTGTCACATATATAACATTAGGGGTTTTATTTGGTATTAATTTTGATGAAATCAATCATTATGAACTTTTCATTAGTTTACCTTAGTCCACATTGTAGATGATTAAAGTAATAATCTTCAGGTTTGTAAAATGGTTCTCCTACATTAATGGAGGTTTCAATAAAGCAATTTAAATATATTCAAACAATAATGATTTTTAATTTTTCTAAGCAGGTCATAGACATTAAAATACACAAATACTTATACTTCATGTATAATTCAATAACAATGTAAGAAATAGAACAATCCAAATCATATAATTCAAAAGTAACAAGAAGATTGAGCCCTGTCATGTATTTAGGTTTTTGTGGTAAATGAAATCCTTTGTTTTAAACATTTTGATATTTAATATAATTCCTTATACCTTCTTTGTTACAAGAAATTTGATGGTTAACAATCACAAGAAATTTATAACCAGCAAATATATAACAGAAATTTTAAATCACATATATCTAAAGAGAATTCTCCCATTATGTCCTATGAGTATCCATACCTTCCTTACCCAGTGCAGGATTATTTGGGGATGCTGCCATTAGTGCTACTTTCTTCTTTGTCTAATACTTTTATTAAATTTTCTAACTACACATATTTTTGAGTATTTACTTTTGTTTGACAATAAAGTTATATTATAGAAAATAGTGATATGCTATTCATTTTATACACAGAGTTCCTCTCTGGGCATAAACCAGGGGCCATACAATAATAAATAAAGTAATAAATTAAGTTTAGATAACATATACTTACATCAAATTAAGGTGACCTGAGCATAATGTATGTAACTGAAGTCAACATGGTATAAACATGCTAAATTTAAAAATTAAGGTGAAATGAATAAATCTAATTTAAATATAGTATTGGCTTCACTTTATGAGATTTATTTGATCTTCACTATAAATGTTTGAAATTACCAAATTTGTAATGCATATTGGATCAGCAAAAGTTAACTTGCCATTCTTTTACATTTCTAGATAGAATTATATTTCACAAATTCTTTCTTTAAAACCCTGCTTTAGTTATTGCAAATTACTCCTGTAAAAAATGTTGATATGATTCCTAATTTTTATAAAAATGTTCAATAGAATTTAATTAAACCTTTTGAAGTTATGAAAATATTTATCTATAAGTAAACACAAAGGAAAACAAATTTGCCTTTGAGAATATTAGCAAAGATACTGAAGACAATAAGGGGCATTTTATCATTGTCATCTACAAGAAAAGGATTAATTGCTGTCATATTCTCTCTAAAGTGCCTTTTAGGGTACAAATTACATTTTCTAACCTCAGGACTTTAATCAAAAGCAAGGAGATTTGAGCTGGTATTAATCTTCTTCCCACAGTGGCAGCCCTTCTCTAGCAAAAGACTGCAAGGTCAGCACTGTGAATTTCTACAAAGGGAACATAGTTATCAGGAGTCTACACCTGGCACAGTAAAACTGGAAGATGGTGTACAAATGAGGCCTGTGAGCAAAGGAAAAGTACACTGAAGGTGTTTGCCTTGTGCCTCTGTATTTAAAAGTGAACCATAAGAGCTCTGTGTTTGCTCTGTGTCAAACATACATGCACAGAGCTCGTTTATCCAGAATGGATACAGGAAACATTCTTGAAATTCCATTAAACTTAGAAATATAGTTAAAAACAGTATCAGGTAAACCATAATTTTCAAATATATTTTACTTGGAAGTGAATGGTGATAGAATAATTTATTGGGTGAAACCCTAGGTTTTATAGTTATCGTCTTTGCATTAGTTCTCCTTCAACCATAATGAATCCCTTCTCCTTCAAAGACATTTTTTGTTCTACCTCACACTTAATGTAAATTGTTCAGTTTCACTAAACTTTCCCCACCCTCCCGCATCTAGAGTCCACTAAACTCCATCTTCCTACACTCATTAACTGGTACCCCAAACATATTTTTGACTCTTTATCAAGTGATTCAGATGGAATGGTAAGTCTCAGGAACACAGTAATCAAGTGATGTAGCCAGTAATCTGCTGATGTAGCCAACTGTGTATTTTTTTAGGCTGATGCACAATTTAGTTTCTCTGTGTATTCTGAAAAATACTTGAGTCTGAAACTATTCACAGTCTTTTTTTCTTTACACACATATGAGAATCCTTTCTTTAATTTCAGTGTACCATGAATATTTAGTGCAAATTTAATGCTCAATTAATGATTTATTTACTGTAACTTCAGAATTTCCACTTGTATTTCAGAAGTATTCCCAGAAGATAATAAACAGGAACCTCTTGTAAACTAATACATAATTTCCCACATGTTTGTGCACTTTCATTGATATTCATGAAGAAAGAGATCTAAATTTTTTGTATTGTTCTAATTTAAAAAAAATTGAGTTGTAGATGGACACAATGCCTTAATTTTAGTTGTTTATTTTTATATGGTCCTGAGGTTAGAACCCAGTGCCTCATACATGCTAGACAAGCACTCTACCACTGAGCCAGAACCCCATCCCCTGTATTGTTCTCACCTTAAGAAAGTATATTTTGGGGGAATTTTAAAATACTGAATGTGTTCGAATCAATTATATTATATTTATATCAGTTTTCCTTTTTTTATATCTATTTATTTTTACGTGGTGCTGAGGATCAAACTCAGTGGCTCACACATGTGAGGCGGGTGCTCCACTAATGAGCTACAGCCCCAGCCTGTTTTCTATTTTTAAAGAAAGCATTACTGATTTGATTTATCAGATTAAAATGGTCTATCAGGTAAACTTAATATTTTGAAAACTGAATTAATCATAAAATGTGAATGTGTTTACTGTACTTTTAATATGAGTGTCAGTGTTTTGGAATGCATTTCTCAAAACTGTTGTTTTTTCTTTTAACTCCTGCTGCAATTCCTTGCATAATTAATAATAATTTTCTTCAAGACTCCTTAGCCATATATGCCAGAATAGGTACACCTGGAAAGACAGAAAATAGGTGTTTGCCAAGCACTGGATGGAGAAGGAATGGAACTGCTGAATGAGTATAGGGTTTTATTTTTCCACTTATAAAAATACTGATAAATTAGATAAAGGTGGTGGTTATATAACATAGTAAATGTATTAATTGCAACCAAATTGTTGAGTTTGAAATGGCTGATTTTATATTATGCAAATTGCATTTCAATATAATGTATAATAACCAAATGACTATAATATAGACATAACAAAAAGTTACTGAGTTAGTTATATGGCAAAAAGCACTTAGAACAAGATTAACCAGTAATTTTCATATGAAGTTCATGTTTCTGTATTTTTATTTAAAAAGTATTTTCTTTTGTAGTTACTTTAATTTTATAGATAAATAGCCAAAATTAATGTTACTATGAATTCAAAGGTAAAGATTGTTAGAGTCTGTAAACAAGTCAGGATGGCGCCTGGCATTTTGCCAGAGGGAGTGGTTTGTGGAGTAATGCCAGCAAGCCATTAAGTGTGGAGATTCCTTATTGGTTGACTGCTGTATCTAGTTTATGTTAATTAGATAAGCTGTGTGGAATGTATAAATACCCCTCCTGTCCTACAATAAATGGCTCCCACTCCTGCTGTATCAATGTACATAGTTGTCATCACCTGAGACTTTAAGATGTAAATGTTGATAGTATGCCTACTATAAAAGATCTCCCCCCCCACCCCGAGTTAATTTTTGATAGAATGTTTCCATTTGACAGCTTCTCTTAGGGCTATAAGATAACAACATTCCCAGGAAGCAACATTACAGTTACTGTGGATCTTTTCTTAACTTCAGTTGAGCTCTAGTTGGTGGCACAATACAACAGTATCTATCCCCTTAACTGTAGGTTCATGTTCAGTAGTTTCAGTTGCCCATATTTAACTGTGTTCAGAAAACATTAAATGGAAAATGCCAAAAATTGTAATTCATGCATTTAAAATTGTAGGTGGTTTTGAGTATTGTGATAAAATCTCACACTGTCCTCTGTTCCAACGTTGATGTAAACCAACCCTTTGTTCAGTGTACCCATGCTGTATATGCTACCCACCCATTTGCAGCTCAGCAGCTCTTTATTTTCAGATGAAATTTGGTTTTATGCTGTACTGTGTTCAATTAAATCTTATTTTAAGTTAATAATAACCCCAAGGCACAAAAGTAGTGTGAAACTGAAAATTCAGCTATACCTCAATGAAGTTATAAAATGCATCCTTTAAGTGAAAAGACCAAAGTACAAAAAGATATATTTAATATATATATATATATATATATATATATATATATATATATACACACACACACACACACACACACACACACACACACATATACATGTATATGTATCTATATTAGTTGCCAATGGACCTTTATTTTATTTATTGATAGGTGGTTCTGAGAATTGAACCCAGTGCCTCACACATGCTAGGTAAGCGCTGTGGCACTGAGCCACAACCCCAGCCCAAAAAAGATATTTTGAGACTGCATTCACATAATTTTTATTACAATATGTTATTACAATTGTTTTAATAGTTAAGGTTGTTTATCTCCTATTGTGTCTAATTTTGTAAGTTAAACTTTAGGTATATATGTATTGGAAAAAGTAATAGTACATATGTTGGCATTATGCATGGTTTAAGGCTTCTCCTGAAGGTCTTGGAATGTTTTCCTTGTGCATAATTGGGGGTTGCCATAATTGGGGGGTGCCATCACACTAAGCAAGACCCCATGAATACACTTCTTCAGAGGCTACTGGTTATGTAGCACTGAATTTAAATAGCAAAGCAGAACAAGACTTCAATAAAATAATATACAGCATTATAGCATTCAATGTTGAGGCAAGATAATTCACAGTCTGAAGAAGCTGGCTCCAAAGCAGCAGAGTCAGCTCTAAGCTTAACCCCAACCATAATATTTATAAATGTATCTTTGCACAATAATGAGATAACATTACAATGCAAATACAGAGTCATCTATACTTGCCCCATATTATGAGAAAGTCAAGGGGATTTGTGATTTAGATAATGTCAGGAGTTCAATTGTGGTAGAGAGGTACAGTTATTTAATGTTTCATTTGGTGGGTTGCCAGTATGAATTCATTGATCTTTATTAAGAAATATTATCAACACTAGAATTGCCATCTTGGGGAAATTTGTAAGCTTACAAATTCAGTAATATGAAATCAGTCTAAATTAAAGTGTCTTTTAAGATATCAGCAAACTGGTAGAAATTGTGGGTACTAAAATATCTAGGATAGAAATTTACCAGGAACAAAACTTCATTTTTCCCCTTTACAATAAAATACTTGTAAAAATACTAATACTGTCTTCAATGCAATATATAATATCGAATTTCTATGAACCTACAAATTAACCATTTTCTCCAAAATTCAGACTTCTGAGAACACATTCCCACACATTTTTAATACTCAGGAATTCAACCCTTTTTCATTTTATGACCTCTGCATGCTGCACTGATATTACCATAATTGTCTTAATCTTTCCCGTAGCCTTTAAGATAATTTAAAACAGTTGTCATGTTGTTTCTGCTTTTTATTGTTATATTTATTCTTTGCTTTTAAAACGTTTTTACTTTTCAAATTTTCAGGACTTTTTTATGATTTCTTGATATCTCAAATATTTTGTTACCATAAGTTATTACATCTTCTTTGGTATATGGGTTTCTAAGTAGTGCACAGTTTTATTATTATTACAAATAGATGTTTTATTTCATGGTGTGTAACTGGAGAGAATAATAAAAGCTACTTTATTAATTTATGTATCCAGATAGTTTCCCGATTTTTTCTGTAATTTTTTATAATATTTCTTATTGGTGTTTTACCCCCATCTTAAATTATTTAGTGAAAATATTTATTTAACTATTTGTCTTCTTTCCATTTCTTTCCTCCCTTCTGGGAACTCATTCTTTAATATTTCTGATTTCTGAGGGCTATCTTCCAGAAGCTCCCCCCATTATTTACTATTTTTCTCAAAAAAATCTATGTGAACTATAAGTAATTAGCAGAAAGATCAGCAGAGTAGAGGGAAGGGAATTAGGAGACAGATGCGAGGAGGGAAAAGAGAATTAACAGGGAATGAATCACAGCAAACTATATTCTAGCTTTTATAATAAAGTCACAATGAAACCTAATATTATATATACCAAAAAGAACCAAAAAATACACCTATGTGGCCTAACATTGGGATGAATGTGAGATTCTGGATTATTCTCAGTTTTAACATGTATGAGCTGTGTTATTTCTGGTGAATCAGTAAAATTCAGTGAATGTGATTTTGTTTTTTTTAAATAAATTATTAATGAACAAAAGAGATGCTTTGCATGTTAAATAAGAAATATAGGAGAGGGATTTGTAAATTACTAATGTACTTGAAATATCACTTAACCAATATGGAAAAATTATGGACATTAACACTAAATAGCTGTAAGGTTTACCTGGTTGATGAGAGACCCAATAATGATATCTACAAGATATTAACTCAGTATTATTTATGTGCAATATTTAAATTCAAATTCATCATAGTAATCAATGTGGAAAAACATTATACTCTCTTTTATTACAAAGTTATAATTTACACTCTGCAACTTTTGCAATAGAGTTTTATCTTTTTTCCTAAATTACAAGAAGCCTATACACAAATTAACTATATGAAAACTCAATAGCATAAAAATTGCATGGTTGAATGATTTATTATGTTTCATTTTAAATTATAAGGTATAAAATCCTGATTCTCTATTTCATAATAAATATGGGTCAGTTTCTAGAAGTAAAGCCAGAGATTGTCCTGGAAATAATTCCTGTTGAAAGCTTCTGGTGGTGATGGAGGGGGAGCTGACTGACCCTGCAAACAGCAAAAACATTTATTGTTCTATCCTTCCCATGTGGTGTTACACCAGCTCTGTATTCAATCTCCCTCTTGACAATCTCCCACTCTGTAAAGAGTATATGTTTGAAATCCAACAGAATGTACAAAATGATTATAGAAAATTGTACAACCAAGTGCAAACAAAAGAAGGAATGCCAGGAAGCCTTGAAAAGGAACTCTTGCCATGAAATACTTCTTCTCATATAATTAGGGTGGGGAAAATCAGAGGATTTGAAAATAGTCCATGATTGGTTTTAGACCCAAATTATGTCCAGAATGAAAAAAAAAAAAAACTGACATTGAATCTGCTCTTAAGGAATCCTGGTTAGAGGATATATAAAGTAATAATGCAACTGGGATAAAATGTGATGCCACAACACTGTGACAAAAGACAAATCCTCTCCTCAGGCTTCTGGACAGGAAGAGCTGTAGGTATGTGGTTTTGCTGCTCACCTCTTGAGCTCTTTAGAAACCCATATTTCTGTAAGATGAGTGGGAGAATGTGACCATTATCAAGGAACTAAAGCACTTTGAAAATGGTTGGCAACCAAGCATAACCTACACAGGGGGTTTACATTTAAAGAAAGTATGACCCTGATCATATGGAAATAAGTCATGAAACACCACAGAGGCAGAATCTCTTCTGAAATTTGCTGTTTTTCTACACTGGAACCTCACTTGCCTGTAGTTTTGAAGACGACTTAGAGAATGTCCTGACAACTCTTTTAGGGCTGGACTACTAACTGCATGTTCACCTGTCTCCCTCTCTGAAATTCAACCAAATTTCTAGAACAAGTTTAGGTTATGACTTACTTACGTTGCTTCCTAAACACTTAGAGCACATTGATTGCTGTCCTCAGAATGCTTAAATCAGTTATTATTTTATCACTGGAACCGAGTAATTTCTTACCCAACAATTTATGTTCTTTTAAGTTCACAAATAGTTATTTCATCAAATAAAACCATTAGGCTATGTTTATATGCCACATACTTAAATATCAAGAAAGCTCACTTGCACTGCTCTGGAAATGAGACTCTGGCACTATGCTAGTAATTCTACATGTAAATACAACATGAAATAATATTTTTGAATGAATCAGTTTACAAAGCATATCACATAACTTTGATTCTCTGAGAGAATCACTTTATTCCTTGAAACTCATTGGTTAATAATATAAGATACTTGTTTTCTGACAGCAAGTGATGTATCATGTTTGAGTATTTTTATTTCAGAATTTTAAAATAGTTTTTGTTTAATATGTTGTTACTATTCTTTTGGATGATACTGGCCTAATATTTTGTTTAATACAGTTAGTTTATTTTTATGGTTTTTCATCAAAAATTTTTTTGTACTGAGGATTGAAACCAGGGGTACTAGAACACTGAGCCACATCCCCAGCCCTTTTATGTATATGTATGCATTTTTATTTACTTATTTTTTTTAATTTAGAGACAAGGGCTTGATAAGTTGCTTAGGGCCTAAGTTGCTGAGGCTGGCTTTGAACTTATACAGCCTCCCAAGCCACTAGGATTAGATGCCACTAGGATTACATGCATGCGCCACCACACCAGGCCCATAAATAACTTTTTAAATAAAATATTCTACATAATAGAAAATATACTGTCACTGGTCTAAAAAAAGTACAAAATTTGATGGCGTAAAGAAAAATTAACCTTGTGATAGCTCAGACCAACATGATGACTCATTATTTACATTTTTCATGACCTTTATCTTAATGATATTCTTTTTTTATTTGATACACCCTGTTACAGAAACAAATAGTGGTTTAACTTCTAAATAAAAAAATAACTTTTAAAATTAAAAATCAATACTCTTTCATTCAGAAATGCAAACTCAAGGTTTTGGAAGGTTTTGAAAATCAATTATTATTAATAGATGCTAGTATACCAGAAATGTGATTTGGACTTTAATCATCAGGAATAGGATCCCTGTGATGGGAGGTCACAGCCTCACTGGATAAAGCGAAGGATCTCTCTTATATTGGATTTGAGGAAAGAATTTAGGTGAGCAGTATTGTCACAGAGGTTGGTGGTAGTAGGTTATTCTTGACCTTTGTAGCTGCTGTGTGTTGCTTCGAGGTGTTAAGAGTATGTGATGTCACCCTTACCAGTATTCCCTGAAGTAATGCTAAATGGCTGGCCTTCAAACTGTAACTCTGTCACTAATTGGTGATTCTTAGAGCTGCACTTAATAAATTGAGTTGCTGATTAATTAGAGAATGCTTAAACCAGTTCTTATGTTTCAATGAATCTAATTATATAAACAAAAAAGATTGAATAAAAAATTGAATCACAAATCTATTTTGTAAATTATTTTAAAATGACAGCTATAAAACAATCAGTCTTTGGCTAAACATGTGGGGACTTTTCAATATTGTCAGTCCTTGGACTGGTCTTCTTTCAGCCAAGTCCGTAGAAGAGTAAGATTTTTTTTTTTTTCAGATCTCTACCACTATTGTCCATTCTTCCTTCTAAAAAGAGCTTTTTGGACATATGTACATTGAAGAATGGCTAAACCAAGCCACTTAACTTATACATATTATATGCATATATACCAGTGTAAAAGTGAAACTACGTGAAATAACATTTCACAGATTTATCACTTTTTTTGTGCAGCAAAAATCCCTAAAAATTCAATCTTTTCATATTTTCAAGTACTTAAAATATTATTATTAACAATAGTCACTCTTCTGTACAATATATCTATGGAATTGTCCATTCTCCCTGAAAATGAGGTATGATTTTAGAAAATGGGAGACCACAAACTGGTCAACAAGGTTTTATTCTATTTTTGTCTTTGATGTATTTGTTGAATAATTTGTAAGGACAACAGATACATAATATAATTTAACACTTGAGAAAGCAATTGTGTTTCAACTTGAACTAAAGCATCATCAAACTGCTAGAAACTTTGGAACCATAACCTAATATTTCTCAAACCTGAACCAAAAAAGAAAAAGAAAGGGAAAAAAAAGAAAAAAATCTGTAATATGTAAAAGAAAAAAAATAAACTAAGCAAGCTGCTTTTTCTTCAGTCTTAGATTATTGTACTTATATATAGTGTTAACCCACACTGAGCATGAAATGTGTTAAGGATACAAACTTTCATCTGGTTAACCAAAACAAAATCCAAAGCTATTTAGTCTTCCTAAATAAGTAATTTAAACTAGTTCATTTGCGATTTTGCCTTCAAGGTATGAATGCTTTTTGTTTGTTTGTTTGTTTTTAGCAGTAATGGGGATTGAACCAAGGGGCACTCTACCATTGAGCTACATTCCCAGTTCACTTTATTTTGTTTATTATTATTATTATTATCATTATCATTATTATTAATTTACTGGGGATTGAATCCAAGTGCACCACTGAGCCACATTCCCAGTCTTTTGTATTTTTATCTTGAGATAGAATCTTGATAAGTTGCTTAGGGCCTCATGAAGTCACTGAGGCTGGCTTCAAATATGCAATCCTCCTGCTCCAGCCTCCCAAGTTGCTGGGATTACAGACATGAGCTAAATTACCATGACCCACAATAACTCTTTATCATGTGAGTTAAAATGAAGAAAATATTACTGAGCACACTCTGAAAGCATTAAACTCCTCCAGATGGGGCCACTATGCCTAGGTTCTCTTTCTACTTGTTATTAATTATACTTTAAGAAAGTCTAATATTTCTTTGGATTTCATGTAAGAAGATAATTCACTTAAAATACTGGGAGAAAATATACCTGAAATGATCAAATTAATATCTTTTTTTTTTTAAAGAGAGAGTGAGAGAGAGGGGGACAGAGAGAGAGAGAGAGAGAGAGAGAGAGAGAGAGAGAATTTTTTAATATTTATTTATTTATTTCTTAGTTCTCAGCGGACAAAACATCTTCGTTTGTATGTGGTGCTGAGGATCGAACCCAGGCCGCACGCACACTTGGCGAGCGCTCTACCGCTTGAGCCACATCCCCAGCCCAAATTAATATCTTTGAATAACAATGAAACTTGGACATAATTTGAAAATGAAGAAACTAATTTCCATACATGACCACAAAATGATAAAGAAAAAATAAATTAGATTGTACACAAAATACAATAAATCTTGTAGCTATGAAGGTATATAGGTATTTCCTATATATTTAAATATAATATAATGCAGAAAATAACTTTTCTCAATAGGATTATTTTAAGAGTTTTGTATTCTTGAAAAACTTCTAAGGAGGAAAAATGTTTTTCAGATTTCTGTAAGTTTTTACATAAATTTTGCTGATATCTAAGGAGTGAAATGTCTTTTTCTTTAAATATTTGCACAATCACAAGATTAACAAAAAAAATAGCTCTTAAAAATAAAACATTCTAAAAAAAAGATGACCAGTTCCCTCATTTACATCATTATATATTTATTATACACTTTTCTAAGTTTTGTGGCTATGACTAGGAACAAAGAAGATCTATTTTAATAAAAAGTATCCTGCAGCAATTAAAACTGAATACATAAAACAATAGAAATTTTATTTCTTAATTTTAAAACAAGAATAACCAAATGAGCTGCCCCTTTGTGCTGTAAAGAAATGTATCCATAAATTCTATTTGCACTGATGGACAACTATAAGATTCAGCCCATCATATGCCAAAGTACGGACAGAATATAACTCTTATAAGAGGGGTCATCTAAAAATGAAAAAGTGAAAGGACTTCATATGATATCACTTTCTTTTCTCAAATTCACTCAGAAGATGGATTACTTCATAGAGAAAGTGAAATGTTTGCTTCTGGGGAATGGATAATCGTTTCCTCTATGCAATCAATGTATAGTATATGTCCATTCTAATAATAAATAAATATTTTTTAAAAGATAATTAACACAATACCCTGTGGAATCTGTAAAGCTATATGAAAAAAATCCTATTGACCACATGAACAATTTCATTGTATAGATATGAACTTTCAAATGTATGCATATGTTTTTTTATGATTGATGAAAATGCATTGCTAAAGTTGGAATAGCCTTCAACACTTTGCATTTTCTCAATCATTAGAAACTAAAAGTGAAACTACTATGTTTCAGAGATTGATGAAACTTTGAGGCATTAAATAGTATAATGCTTTAAAACTTGGAGTTTAGAGTAATTTGTTTCCCTCTTTGTCTATTTTTAAAGCCTTTACCTGTATTGTGCCATTCTAATTCACTCTTGTTTGCTTGAATATTAACTTGTGCTTTAAGAGTTATTTTATATAAATTTTAAATTTTAATTATAAATAAAGAATCCATAAAACTTGAAATTTGTAATGAATATTTCATGTTTTATTAGGATGTTGGTCACTGAGATATATTTTCTGATGTCCATCTTTAAACTGGCTACTATTTCAATTGATTGAATGTATCTCATTTATTGACTCTTGAAGGTGGAAGGAAACCTAATCTCATGCCATTAAAATTTCTTGTTTATAAGTACATAGGTAACAGAATTATATTTAGAGCATGGGGTTTTTGAAAGTTTGACATCCAGGATTTGAGTTCCAACTCATCCATTTTTTAACCCTCTGTCCTCAGTTTCTCTACCTTCAATGGAGATGATGATGATAGTGGTGGTGGTGATGGTGATGATAATAGTGATACCAGGTGTTGGGGTAGTTATGAGGACTGGCCTTAGTAAAGGGATAGGGATAGTACAGTGTCTAGCATTTAATACTACTGCATAAACAAAACTGTGATCTAAAGAAGTTATATGCCACACCCAATTTTATAAAAATTCAAGTTTTATAACAGTAGTGAGATGTGTCTGAAGTTGTTTTCTTTTTTTAAAAAAAAATTTAGTTGTAGGTGGAAACAATACCTTTTTTGTTTTGTTCATTTATTTTTATGTGGTGCTGAGGATCAAACTCAGTGCCTCACATGTGGGAAGCAAGTACTCTACCAATGAGTCACAATCCCAGCCCAAAGTTATTTTCTTCCACACACATATTTCAACCATATTTATTTAAATTTTTCTTTTTGCCTCAGAAACCTAATATCACCTCTAAATATCAGGGTCTTAAAAATTAATATAATGCAATGATCATTAACTGAGAATACATTTTTTAAGAGGTGGCTGTTCTTTTGAAAAAAGAATCAAAGGTTCCAAACAAAATAATGTAAAAATTTCACAATATATCATTTTGACATTATAGCTAGTATAAATTTATGAAAAATGATATACTATTGTTTTGATCATTGATACTTGTTTTCTGTTTCATTCCTATTGAATTATACATTATGATACTTTGGGCATTATTTTTATCCTATTGAGTCTTTAGTTTCACATATCTGAGAAGCTACATAGGGATAAGCAAGTAAATGTTTTGGAATGTTAACATACATAGACTTTGAAATGCTTGACTGAATACATCTGCCTTTAGTACTAGTACTAACCCCTGGCTAGAATTTCAAAACTTTGATTAAAAAATTATTTGAATAAGATCAATTTTTAGTTTCAGTATAGTGGAGAAGGTATCTTATATCTGAGGGAAAAATATAAAAAGTATTTTGGAAAATAAAATTTTATCAGAGTGAATCTTAGGTATAATGAATATGAAATTTGAACATGCATGAAATACCTTATCAAGATCATGTTTCTGGCATTATGAAATTAGATACAGAAAATAAATCAATAGGAATAAAAAACTAGATCTTTAAAGCAAGCAGAAAAAAAATTACTATATTTTAATAGAATTATGGTTAAAATTATGAAAATACTGCATTTTATGATTATCCATGAAATAAACACTGTTATTTTCAAATGCACAAAGGAAAATTGAATTGGCATTAATACACAGGTAAACTTAGGAACTATTCAGTCAGATAAAGAGGAAGAATTCTATTTTACATTCCTAAAACTAACAGAAACATAGTAATGTGGACTAGGTCTTCTTTTGCAAGCTTTATTTTCTTTAAATAATAATTGATAAAAAATTAACTCATTTTTGCTAATAGTTTTATCTCTCTAAAGATGGAAAAATCAATTATCAGTTGCCTAGATATTATTACTACTCTATTTGTTCCCTGTTCAAACTTCCTTGTACTGCAACAAAAAGGTGTTGGACTTTGTTCCCAGCCTCAGGCTTGAATCACATCTCTATGCCAGTCTTATTTGTTCTTTACCTTGGTGACTTTATCAAGTAGGTAAACATGACACATGTCTTGGTTTCACACATGAGAAGTAGTTGGTAATTAGTCTTCTCTGAAAGACTTTCCTTGACTCGAAAAGAGACAATACACTATAATGAAATTTTAGTTTTTTTCTACAATTAAATCCCTTGATTCTTGATCAAAAGGAGAAACCTATCTTGAAATAATTTAAACATAATACATCATACTTAAAAGTCCCTATAACTCTCTTTTGAAAATAAAGTAACTTAAATGAGAATGAGTCCAGTGATCTGAAAATGTTAGACAAAATAAAATAAAACAAGGCCTTTGATGATATAATACTTTATATAACTAAACTATATTCTCCCTGCCTTTTGTGAGGTAAAATAAACACACACACACACACACACACGCACACGCATACACATACACACACACACACTTTTCCTGCTAATTTAATAAGAGTTTTCCCTTACATGGAGATTATAGTGCTTTAAAATATATCAATCAGTGAAAAAACTATTTGATATGAAACTTTAGAAAGATATAGAAATATGGTTTTTAGAGGCATAGGGGTACCGAGGATTTAGCCTGGGGTACTTTACTAATGAGTTATGTCCCCAGTGTTTTTTTTTTAATTTTTATTTTTAGTTGTAGATGGAGACAACACCTTTATCTTATTTATTTTTATGTGGTGCTGAGGATGAAACCCATTGCCTTGCATGTGCTAGGCAAGCTTTCTATCATTGAGCCACAACTCCAGCCCCTCAATGATTTTTTTAAACAGGCTCACACTGTTCTGAGGGCCTCACTAAGTTACTGAGGCTGCTTTATACTTGGAATCCTCCTGCCTCAGCCTTCTGAATTTCTAGAATTATAGACATGTGCCACCATACCCAGCTAGAAGTACAGTTTGATAATAAATTAATTTCAATAAAAATTTCATGAGATTTTACTATTCTTAGAATAATGTTTGCAAATGCTAGATATTATATGTATAAAATTATATTATATATAATTTTAGTTTTGCACATATAATATACACAAATATATGTGTGTATATATTTTATGTGTAGTTAGATTAATGAGCACTATAAAAGCACTCATAATCAAGTGGAAACATTAATGTATACCAAATATAAAATAAATAGCCCATATCTATGTCATCTTTGTAACAATGAAAATTAAAGTGATATGTAACTTGGACCTTAGAAACTTACATATAAACTAATTAGCAGAAACCACATGATTTCATGGTTAATATTCCAATGTAAAAATTAAGTTTTATTGGTGCATAAAATTGTACATAATAGTAGAATGCATTTTGATATATTCATAGATGCTTATATCAGAATTTGATTAATTGTATCCCTACTGATATAATTAATCCCCTTTCTCTCCTACTGATCCCCTTCCTCTAGTCTGCTGGAAACCCTTTCATTTTCTTGGGGTCATTTTTAATTTTTTTTTCTCTCTAGTTTTCTTTTTTATCTTTAATTTCCAAATATGAAAGAAAATATATGACCTTTAACTTTTTGAGACTGATGCAATCCAGTTTCATCCATTTTCTTGGAAATGAGAAAATTTTGTTCTTCTTAGTGGATGAATAAAACTTCATTATGTATATACACTACATTTTTAAATGCATTTACTTGCTGACAAGCACCTAGACTAGTTCCATAAAATGATTATCATGAATTGTGCTGCTATAAATTTGGACATGCATACATTGCTTGCTATAATATACTGATTTTAATTCTTTTGAATAAATACTGAGGACAAATATAGCTGAATCATATGGTTGGTCCATTTCTAGAGTAAAGAAAAATATGGTATTTCCCAAACTCATTAAAAACAGTATACACTCTGCAAAAGAGTAACAAATTATAATATCCCTGTATTTTATCAGAGCAGAAAATTACTCAGATGAGTATCTATTATAAGGATCAGATAAGAGTTCAAACTGCATGGCTAGGGATATAAGTGACTGTGATTTTAATCCCTAGGACATAGAATCCAAATAGAATATTTGGTTTCAGATGGTTTTTAGTATTTTTCATGGAAAAACATAGTCATATTGTGAGTAAAAGAATAAATTAAAAGATACACACAATGATATTCTACTCATTGAATAAATCTGTTTTAATATAGATTTATTTCATTGACACCCAGGGAACATAATAATTGCATTTTACATAAACATTTTAACTTATTATTTACAAAAATGCTTGCAAATATGATTTTAATGTAGTGGACGTGTGTGTGTGTGTGTGTGTGTGTGTGTGTGTATTTCATCTGAGAAGTGAAGACATTTGAAATGAATTTTAACTTTATGTACAATGACTCTCCTCTCTTAACCTTAACTAATGAACCATGTAATAGATCATATTCCTAAAACCACAGTAATAAGCTCCATGTATCACCATTCAATTTTTTCTGGATATTAATTTAATTACAGACTGTTAGTTGTTTAGGAAAAGTTATGGATGATAAAGTGATGGGAGTCAAACATTTAAAAGCCTAGTAAGAAATTCTGATGATCTTAATGGCAATATAAACTAACCAGGAGAAAGATAGCATACTTTAAATAATTAAGTAGTTAGGATTATAAACCAATCATTCTCTTAGATTTAATGACTCCCTTGAAGGGATTGCTAGTTTACACATGGTCTGAAAGTCCTCTTAACTCAGAAATTCTTATGATATAATTGAAACTAATTATTTTTGTTGTTCATTGGCAAAAATATACCAAAATTGGTTAATAATTTGTGTGTATACCTGCTCTGTATACCTGCGAGTCACTCTATACCTCACATAAATTACTACTTCTCTTTCACTTGTAAAATTAGTTATTACTGACATAGATCAATTAAATATTATTGGAATTAGTTATATGTATTTACAAGTGTGTATGTGTATGCATAAATATCATTGTTATTCTCTCTCTAAATATATACAGATACACACATATATTTTGCACATATATTTATGTGCATCCATATAGTTATATAACTAGAACAATGTTATATATGCAATGGCATTCTATAGAAAATAAATGTTTGTATGTGTTGATACAACAGTAAAAATTGCTGATCATTGCATTAAGTTAATATTGAACAAATTTAAATGACCACATTTACTAAAATATTTCTAACTTATGTTTATTTAATTTGAAAAAACCTGAGAGGTGGCAACTTGTAATATACCGAGTCAAACTTATACATTCTAATAAGTGGGAATACATATTAAATTTAAAAGATATACTATTAACAAATGAGAAAATGTAAATGATCTCTTGGTAATTTTATGTTTTATGTATAAATTCTACTTTAATATTGTGTTTTCCAAACTATAAAGTTGACTAAAATAATTCTTTTTTCCTTTTAAAATATGGTTTCTATAAATTTTTAGGTGACACATTATAACTTTGTGAATAAGCATTTTCTATATAGTCTACTACTTGACATTAGAGAACAGAGGTGTGGTACACAGAATAACAGCTTCCCCTAAGTCCTAACCAAGGACCCTGAATAAAAAGGAACTATGCAGGTATAATAAACATTGAGTACTGAGAGATAAGTTATTATTCTACAATTATATGCAGGGTTAGAAATCTAATCATATGGGTTCTTAAAAGAAAAAGGACATAAATTAAGAACTATCAGAGAGGCTTGATGTGAACACTTGATTTGTGATTGCTGAGTGAAAACAGAGGAAGAGGGCACTCAATTTATAAACAGAACAGAACCAGGCATGGAAGTCCTGTTACAACAAGGAACAAAATTCTGCAAACAACCAAAGGGCTAGGAAGCAGTGTTTATACTAGAGGCTCCAGAAAGGACAGCTTAATTTTGTCATAAAAGATCTTACTGAGCTTCTGAGTCTCAGAAGTATAAAATAATATTTTAAGTGTTTTTTGAAGCTGTTAGGTATGTGATAATTTGTTACAACAGCAATAGAAAGCTAACATAAGGGATAATTTGTTAAAAGATCTTTTTAGCAATGTTCCGATATTACTATCCAATATCAGTACTGAATAATGAACTTGCAATCTAGTTATATTTTTTCAAATCAGGTTTTAAAAATTTAGCAGCCTCAAATATTCAGGTGTTAATGATTTAACCAAAAGAAGGAGCAAAAGGAGAAGGAAAATATAAAGGGAGAAGAGGAAAGAGAAGAAAGAAAAAGGAACAAAAGAAAAGAATGTTTTCTTAAATTCAGACATGAATACAATGCTATCCAAACTCCAAAAGTAATTATTGTATGAAGTTTAACATATGGATTCTCAGTTTTTCCAGTACTGTTTGTTGAATAGGATATCTTTTCTCCAATATAAATTTTTGGCACTTTTGTGTAATATATAAGATAACTGTATTCATGTGGGTTTGTCTCTGTGTCCTCTATTCTGTACCATTGGTCTACAAGTCTATTTTGGAGCCAATACCATACTGTTTTTGTTACTGTTGCTCTGTAGTATAGATTAAGATCTGGTATAGTGATGCCACCTGCTTCACTCCTCTTGCTAAGGATTGCTTTAGCTATTCTGGGTCTCTTGTTTTTCCAAATGAATTTCATGACTGCTATTTCTATTTCAGAGAAGAATGTCATTGGGATTTTGATCAAAATTGCATTAAATGCTTTTGGTAATATGGTCATTTTGACAATATTAATTCTGCCTATTCAAGTACAAGAGAGATCTTTCCATCTTCTAATGATTTCTTTCTTTAGCTTTCTGTAGTTTTCATTGTAGAGGTCTTTCACTTCTGTCATTGATTCCAAATTTTTGAGGGTATTATAAATGGGTAATTTTCCTAGTTTCCATTTTAGAGGATTTGTCACTGATACACAGAAATGCCTTTGATTTATGGGTGTTGATTTTTATATGCTGCTACTTTGCTGAATTCATTTATTAGTTCTACAAGTTTTCTGGTGGAATTTTTGTGTCTTGCAGATATAGAATCATCTCACTGGCAAATAGTTATAGTCTGAGTTCTTCTATTCCTCTCTGTTCCCCTTTAATTTCTTTCATCTAAATGCTCTGGCTAGAGTTTTAAGAACTATGTTAAATAGAAGTGGTAAAAGAGGGCATCCCTTTCTTGTTCCAGTTTTTAGAGGGAAGGATTTCAATTTTAGAGGTTCAATTATTTTTAAACCTCAAACTTTAATTCAGTTCCATTCCCCCTCAAAGTAATTGCATTATCATTGTACTTATAATATCTTCCTTGTCTGAAGTTTGGGAAGGTTTTGCATACACCCAACTAAATACTTAAATACTCTTCTCACTTAACCTGGGATGTTTTTCACCTAAAATTATCATAATAATCATCATCTTGTCTTGCCTATCCTATCACATTGTCTAAATGTTATAGGCAAAGTCTACGTTTGAATTTTTTGGTGCCTTCAATTGCAATTTATTTCAGGTGGAAAAAAGAAAAAAATGGAATCAACTGTGTAAATGCAAACACACATACTTAATTAACCTGTGAGGTGTGTGTTATTTCCAGCATGGTATGTCCATCTTCTTAAAAGATAGCATAGCTCATTCATTAATCAACAGCAAAATGTCCTTTATGTATACAGAGTATCCAAACATCAACAGGTGAACCAATTCCATAATAACTGATAATTATTGTGCTTCTTATCCTTTTACTTATCTTTAATAATAACAACCATACAAATTACATAGTTTAAAATCACAAATTCCCACTTTCACTCTTGCCTTCTCTCTTGCTCTTCAAAACTGGCAAATCTTGAAACAGGAATTGGGGCAAGGGGGTTGAATTGGACTGTGATCAGTGATAACATTCCCAAATTCCTGTTGCTTAATTGGAAAAATGACAGAGAGGAAGATAGAAAAGTGAATGAAGGAAGAAGGAAGAGAAAAAGATTGTTTAATATAAGATTAGGACAGAATATGAAAACAATTTTTGTTTTAAATCTGTCAATCATGATTTTACAGATAGAGAGATATGTAACTCAATCCACTTTTCCTAGAAATTTCTGATTTTAACACTGAAATTTCACATATTTAAAATTACTTCAGTGCCAGCAAATCAGGATGGTAGTTCTCACGCACAAAGATTTCTCATGAACAAACATCCCAAAGCAGCCAATTCATGCTGCCATGATAATTCAATTGTTGTTTCTGATGTTTGCTGATGATATAAAGGGGCAAACCAATGAAGCTGTGTAATATAAAGGAAGAGGATGTTTCTCCCATCACCTACCTTGGACTTCTTGTGTGTGCAAGTGATTCTGCTTAGCCTGTACTTTGTTCTCTCAGAGTGACTATAACAAATTAACAAACAAAGAGTAATTTAATCTAAATGCAATCAACTAAAAACTCAATTTTATTTTTCACTATCAAAAAGGAAATAAAATATATCAATTGTAACTGTAAACCCTACCAATTATATATTTTAAAAATATTTTAAAATATTTTTTTTTGTCTCTGTATTTATCAAGCATGAACACTCATTAAGGATATAGACTAAGAACAACTAAATAATGTGAAAATAATGGTGCTGTTCAATGTGCCCATGATTGATTTGTGAAGTTAGAGGAGGGCTACTATAGTCATTTAGTGTCTATTGTAAATATTGATATTCCACATGATGGAGGTGGAAAGTGCAGAAGAGCTGCAGGAAATATTGCAGAAAATGCTACAATATGTCCATAAAAAGCAGAGGACATATTGAAGATCCATTGCACAAGACAATGAATGTGGATGCTTAAAATATTATTAAAATTCCTTTAATAATAAGGAACAAAGCCATTTTCAATTGCTTATTAGACCATAATGTGTTATATTACATTAAAAAAAAAGCATGACTTAACATCGCTGGTGAAACTAAATTTGTTAATCATATCCTCTTATAAAGGGGTTATCCTGGATTACCCAGGCAGGCCCAAAGTAATTTAAAAACCCGTAAAGAGTAGGAGTCAGAGACCAATTTGAAGCTGTTTCTGTTTGATTGAATCTGAAGGGAGGAGCTGTAAGCAAGGAAGGTAGGAGGTCTCTAGGAGCTGAAAGAGAGTGCTGAAAAAAGAAAGGGATCTTCCCTTAATGCAGCCAGAAGAAATGCAGCCCTGAGGACGCCTTGATTTTAAGCCACTGAGATACATTTTGTATTGGGGTCTTCAGAGGTATGAAATAATAAATTTGTGTTGGTTTAAATTTATGGTAAATTGTTAAACCAGCATTAGGAAATTGTTCCCTATTAGTATAAGAAGAAAGAGGATATATGATGACCAGAGCAATACTTTGGTTTCAAAGAATAAAGTCCAATGTTAACCATTATCATGTAAACGGGTGCCAGGGAACTACACTAAGTAGATCATATGAATTTCTATCTCTGATATTTAAGTAGAACATCATAAGAAACATCACTCATAAACTAATTAAATAAGAGGAAGAAAGCAGAGATAGAGTACTCACTGTTCTCTTTCAGACTTCATTAACCTTAGGATTAATCAGCTGTTTAGAAGTTCAGTTCATCACATTAAGAGTATGAGCTGATACTGATGCACTCACAAGAGACAGATCTTCATTTTCTATAGGTCCAAGAAAGGCTGCAGGATTTGTTAAAAAACATGAATTTTTTTTTATCAATTATGTGTTTATATTATATTATTTATATTAGGATAAAAACATAAAATAGAATTTTAAACACATTTTTAAAAATGGATAATGCAAGATATATATTGAAGAGAGGCCAAAATATGTGCCTTGATTAATACCGTAGACATTTAAAGGGCAGCAATATTGCTGGAGGCTCAGCACAGAAAGGCAAGACACCAGAGGAAAATAGTCCTGAGAGTATATTGTACCTTAATTAGATTTATTTTAATGTCAGTCAAAGGAAGGTAAGATCCCTTCCACAACTTTTATTTTTCCACAAATGGGCAATGAGATGGGATTTAAATATAAATGTTTTATTTGGGAGATGACAGGGGAAGGAAGAAAGAAATTGAAAAAAAAAAAAAGAAGAGAGAAGAATTCCAACAAAGAATGTTTTTCGAGTAGATTACTGCTAGCAAATATCTGGATTTCAGGTCTGCTAGGGAATTCTAGAAAATATTTTGACTATGCCTCAAGAGTTTCCTCACTCTCAGATAGAGGATGCTACGTGATTTATCAAACTTCTCATTCTATAAAGAATGGAATAATTTTCCCCAACAAATCAGGCTTGCACTGCTTACAGGCTGAGCAAATTCTTAAAGCTCTGGCTTTATATTGTGATCACACTAAAAATCCATAAGGCAGAGTCTATATCAGTGTCATGTAGATATGGCCCAGAATGGTTCCATTGACTTCCACTGCTGTGTATTTATGAATCCACTCATATTCATCCTTCAATGCCACTGGTCCTTCAAAATGATTGGGGTCAGAGTTTCTTAGAAGGAAAAGAACTTTTGACAGGAAAATTAATGGGTTGAATGACAGCACTGATTGCTGAAGTGTTCAGGGTCCTTATTTAGGTGATGGCTACTGTTAGTGCAGGTCCTTTTCCAGAAGGCCAGCCAAGACTTCATTAGAGAGAATTTTGAACTCCTGTTTTCTGTGCCTTTGTGAGACTATATTTACTTCAATTGTTGATTCACAAATAACATTGGATAATGAAGCACCCATAGGTACCCCATGTACTATGTGGACATGTGTTCAATATCAGACACCTTATGAACATGTAGTAATTCTGTTGGCTATGGATTTGTGGGTGGTTAATATCAATACCTGAAATATGCATCCATCTCCATAAGGACATGATGCTTCCCTCTAGGGTATAAGGTATCCAATTGAGTCAGTAACATTGTAACTTGCTCTCAGTAACATCTTGGATTCCTAAAGCATTGGTAACATACTAATGGTCAGTATATGAACAGCAGATTAGCTCAGTGTTGCTGATTCAGACCTTATATCTTGCTTTCAGATTTGTTATGCTTTAGATCTGGAATGTCCCTCAAAGTCTGATGTGCTGAATTTCGCAAGGCTGCAACATTCAGAAATGGCACTTTTGAAAATGATTGGATTATGATGATTATAACCTCATCAGTGAAGTAATCTATGTGATGGATTAATACTTTGAATTGATTTTATGAAAGTGGTGTAAACTGCAGAAGGTGGGGAGCTATCAGAGGAAGTGGGCCACTAAGGGAATACCTTTGGGAGTTATATCTTGTTCATGGCACCTTTGTCTTTCTCTTTCTCTGTCTCTGGGTGTGATGAACCTTTGCCACACCCTTCTACCATGATATTTCTGTTTTGGAGCCAGTTGATCATAGACTGAAATCTCAAAAACCATTAGTTAAAATAACCTTTCCTTTAAGTTTGTGTCAGGTATTTAGGTCACAGTAATAAAACAACTAACTAACACAGATTTCTTCATCCATGGATCTAAAATGATAACACTGATGTGACAGAAAACAAAGGACAGTTGTTGTCCACTGGATAGTCATTCTTTCCTCTTGGTGGCTTAGTATCTTCTATGTGAAGATTCATTCTGGTGGGAATTTACATAAGACACAAATACACACTTTGTACTCATTCTCAGGAGCCAACTGATGTGCCCCTTCTAAGACCACATGCTATTCAATATTCCAATTCTACTCAGTATGTCCCACAGTTACTTGTATATTTCTACATTTTCTTACTTTTCTTACTGTATAGTTACTGTAATATATGACCCTAAGCTCTTTTGGCTAAGAATTATAAAAATATCTACTATATATTTTCCCTGATATAGCACAAAAAATAATGTGGAAAGGGATTAATCTCTTCCATTCCTCTCAGATACTAGGTGTCTGAGAGCTGGCTTAGGCTTAAAAATTCAGTTCTGGATTCTGGCATTTTTCTGTATGGGTGGTTGAAATCTTGGATATTTGTTTTTGATATTTTTCATTTATACAGGGTAATAACCTCATTGCTTGTCCATGTCAGAGTCCCCTTTTGACACTCCAATCTTTCTGTATATTATGGTAATTATGTTCACTTTATCTCTGGCAATCAAGTTCCACCATCAGCTTCAATTGCCCTGGAATTCTATGTCCCCTTATGATTTGGAGTGAAGTTTCATAGTACATATGCTGCTATCAATCCAATCTCTGGAAAAGGCCTCCTTAATATTGATAGTACCTTCATTGTTTTAGGTTTTCTGTGTTAGTATTTCATTGCTGTGAACAAAATACTTGACAAGAAAAACTTAGAGGAAGAAAATTAGTTTTTGGCTCACAATATCAGAGGTCTCAGTCTGTGGTTGGCTGACTTCATTGTAGAAACATCATGAGGCAATTGAGCAAATTACAGTAGAAGGGGATGGTGAAGAAGAGCTGCTCGGCTGATGGCAAATGGGAAGGGGAGAAAGAGAGAGAGAGAAAAGGCAGGAACAAGGTAGCACCCCCATAGCCTTCAGAACCTATTTCCTAAGGGAAATACAATAATACATAATACATAACCTACCTGCATATAGTTAGCATCTAGTTGTCCCTTCGAGTTGTTAATATATCAAGAGGTTTTATCCACCAATGAGGTTATAGACCTCAAGATCCAATCATTTTCTAAAAGCTGAACCACTTGAACTTTGCTGCATTCAGGACCATACTTTCATCACAGAAGTTTTTGGGGGGAACATTTCAGAACCAAATCATAACATACTCCTTGGGAACAGTAATCTTGCAAGTCATATGGTCTTGCACAGTAAATTACAATATCAGATGGCAAGAGTATGTCCAATATTATGTGACCAATTCCAGCACTGCCACTTTATTTGCAAAAGACAATAGTTGCTTTCAAGCTCTAAGAAGTTATCACAATATATTATTCAAAATAACTCTAGATATTTTTATTAAGGTATTCAATTCAAAATTATGGAAAACTTCTCCAAATGAAGTCATTATCCTACATAAAATTTGAGTTCTTCTCCCTTCCCCCAATTTAGCATTCTGAGGATTCATTCTCAAGCATATTTTACAATTTCCTCTAGAAATGCTCCAGTATGTAGCAGATGCATTAGTCAGTTTTTGGTTACATATAACAAATTATAGGAGATGATCAAATTTAAAGAAAAAAATGTGTATTTTTCAAGGTTCCAGTTCATGATTGGTTGGCCACATCTTTTGGGGCCTGTGGTCAGAGAGTACCTCATTGTGAAAACATATGGTAGAGTAAAATTCATATCCTTCTTAGGAAGAAAAAGTGATTGAGAGGAAGATAACAGGGTTGCATGATTCCCTTTAAGGTCACACCTCCCATGACTAAAACACCTTCCACTAACTCTGCTTCTTAAAGTTTCCAACAAGTCCTAATAGCACCATGGAGGGGTTTTTGAAAGCATTCAATATCCAACTATATCAGTAGCCATGCTCTGAAATTTTTGTTGAATAATATTTATCCTCCCAAGGAGAAGTAGTAGTAGCTTTTTCTGACCCTGCTGAGACTCAAAGCTACTTATTAATCTAGAAATAATGAGTGAAATTGGTGGGAGATGCTAAGAACATCAAGTGTCATCTACAAGGCATATGTCTCAGCTGAAGTGACTCTATAGTTTTTAGTAAGGCAAGGTGATTCTTTAGCAAAGGAAAAATGGAGTGTTTCTCTAGAAAAGACCCTGGAGGTTCAAATTTCTCAAACTTATAGAATAGAATATCTTCTTTCTAGATCTCACAATTTACTTCTTTCTTAACAGAACCTTGGCTTTATAATATATATATATATATATATATATATATATATATATATATATATATATATATATATAATATTGTAATGTGAAAGGGATTAACATCACTCCACTTACCAAGAGCAATAGGTAATAACCTTGGTACTTTTGGACTGCTATATCAAAATACAATAGACTTTGTATCTTGGAGAAGTCCCAGATGAAAGTGCCATCAGATTTGGTGTCTGGTGAAACCCATTTTCTTGTAGGTAGTCTTCTTACTCTAACCTTATGTAGTGGAAGAGATGGGTGATTCTCATATCTCTTTTGTAAGGACAAACTCTATTAGTCCATTATTTGTTTAACAAAACACCTGAGACTGGATAATTTATTTAAAGAGATAATAAGCTTATTTTCTCACTGTTTCAGAAATTGGAAGGTGACAGCACATTTGGTATCTGGTGAGGGCTGTTTCTGCTTCTATCATAGTGTCACTTACTGCATCTGCATCTAGTAGAAGAAACAAAGAGCTACCTTTTAACTTTTGTACAAGGGAGAGGTCTGCCTTCATAATTTAGTTGCCATTTAATACCCTCTCTTAATTCCTACCTCTTAATACTGTCACATTGGTGATTAAATTTCAACTTTGGAATATCAGGGAACCATATTCAAAAATATCAGCAATAATTTCATTCATGACAGCTTTTCCCACATGACCTAATCACCTCTCAAAGGTTCCAGATCTTATGGCAATCACCTTAGTGAGGATTTCAACATAAGGACATGGGCGACTCAAAAGCATTCAAATCATAGCAATCATTGCTGCCTTCTGTCCAGTGAATGAACAACTTCAGAATCTCATAAGGAATGCTTGACTCCATGAAAAATTACTAAGTACTAAATATCTTTAGTTTGGTATTCCTAGAGCTGTGTGCTGAGAAAATGGGTGTGAAGAAAAGTAGTTTCTTTGAATAAGGTAGGTGATCTCAAGAGTAAAAGGTCTATAACTAAGCCAATAAAATGTATAATATTGAGCATAATGTTACTGTGAATAACTGGATCTCAAACTTGCTGCTAAGCTGCAGAAGATATTGAAGAACATATCACAAATATGTTTGCAAACAGAGCAACAAAACTAGATATTTTCACTATTCATCATTAGTTCAAAGTTGCTTCTGAGCATACTCACTTCCCAGATTTTCTTATTCATTGGAATAAACTTGGCACGTACCCTTGCCTAAAACAGAAAGTTCGTAGTCAGTAGCTTATGGGCATTTTTCATAAGAAGCTATTGTATAAAGGTATATAAAAAAGTCATCAATAGCATAGTTTAGGGTCAAAGAAAGAAATGCTGGTTATTTATTGTATACAATTGAGAGTTTGTCTTTGTTAGTGTTAAATTTTTTGATTTGATAATCACATGACATTAAATCATGCAGTTTTAGGATGTAGAATTTTATGGTAATAAGAAGGTATCTACAATAAAACTAATAGTAGAAATGTTAATTTCTAGATGACATGCAGAGTGGGTGGAGGTAATGAGTGTTGAGAAGCAGTTAAGAAATTAATATAGTCATCCATTATCCCACTGTTCAGGCATTTTACTACAGATGATTTATAGCTTTGTAGGAAAGGTTTAAGAAAATAAACAGTTTGCACATGCATTTTATTTTCTCTATATTCATAATTCTTGATGATTGAGTACATAATGAGGTAAATTAGCCAGAAACAAATTATAATAATATAAAATTAGACTTAACAATATAATTTGGTTCTAAGTCATAATTTTAGAACTGGAAACAATGGGAGATTATCCTAAATGAATATCTCATTTTATAACTTTAAGAGCTGAGTAACAGAAATATAATTTACACAAAATAACACATTTTCAGAGTAACAATTCTGTTTTCCTTCTTCTCAAATCATAAATGTTGTCTCTACCCCGCTCCATGGTGACAGATACAATGGTAAAATCCAAGAAGAAAACAAAAAGTACATGCCATCTTGTACTGAACATATTATGTTTAGAAGGAAACAATAATGTGACATTGTAAATTTAAAGAATAAATAGCAGAATATGCTAGTCAATTTGCTAGTTGATATTTCTGTCAAGATTTTAATACAGACTGAAAATCTTAACAACTCTGATAAAATTTAAACATTAATTTGACAGAAGTTGAATGTTAGATAGCAATAAAAAGTGGATTCAAGTGATACTATAAAAAATTAACAGAAATTTATGCCATATGAATTTGCAAACGTATCTTATGAGTGTGGACAAAATAGCTGAGAGATGGTATAAATAAATGAAATATTTATCTCATGTGGTCAAAATCAAATAAAAATATTTAAAGTGTATTAACCAAGAACTAAACAAGAGAATTTTATGAAGAGAAGTTGATAACAATTAAAGAAATAAAAGTTGTTCATAAGGAAATTGGTGTAGGGCAGGGTCTATTGATTCTCTTTGTATGCTCTCCCATGTCATTTATTTTCAAGTTAGGTGATTCACAGTTTCTCTGATCTCTCATTTTCTCATCTTGTGGGTTAAAGAGAGATGAGGCTCTAAGGTTCCTGTCAATATTTTAATGGCTATGTTTTTATGGTAGTCTTTGGAACATATGTAGAATTTCTCTTCTATGTATTCCCAGATACCAGGAACTGATTTAGCTGTCTGAATCAGATAGTTATAGGAACATATTTAATCCAAAGTATTCTCTAAGAGCTAGGCTTAGGTTTATGGTGGATATAAGTCCTTCTAGGTCTGTTTACCTTGTCATTATATTGCTAAGGTATGGGCTAAGGACAGGGTAGAAATCTAGGAGTTGCCTGCTTTCTAAACTGTATGATTGGACAAAAACTCATGGAAGAGAGGAAGTGACTTAAATCTACTGGGCTTCCTTACACTGTAGAAGCAGATCAGTGCTGTGCTTAGAAGTATTCTCCTCAATGCTTGAAGTAAAATCTTTGTGGCAACAGCCCTGACTGTTTCCCACTATTCTCTGAAAGGAAGCTTGCTAGGTTTGTATGCATCAGAGCTATCACATCTTATCAGGTGTTGGGAATTAGTCACAAAAGTTCACTTTTTACGTCTCTCCAGAATTTTTCTGGTGCATTTATTTGTCCAAAAAGTATAGTAACTCTCAGCATTAATCTTCAAATCAATGCTTCATTCAAAGTTCTCTAAGTACTAGGTTTGTACTGTTTTCAAATGTATTTCCTAATTTCTTTATAGTGATTACTAAAAGTAAAGTGAAGGACCTTATTTATTTTCTATAACCATTGCATGATCTATACCAAAGAAGTATCATACATGAGAAATACACAAATAATGACTTACTAAGATTTCATGGATATGCTAATTTCCCCCCTCTTTATCTTGTTAAATTTTCTAAAAAAAAATGTCTGCCACTGCTGTGGATTCCTGGGCAAACAGTTATTACTGTTTTGCAAAAATGATAAGCTGATAAACCATATAACTGGAAAGATAAACATAGCTTAGAATTTAAAATTTATATATCACTGAATGGACTTAAGGTAATGGTTGCAAGAAGAATTAAGGGTTCCTGGGCGAGGGATGTGGCTCAGTCATGGAACACATCCCTGGAATATGTGAGCAACTGGGTTTCATCCAGAGCATTGCTAATTAGGGATTTCTTCACTGAACAACTGAATGACTAAAATGATTATTAGGGAAAAACACAAAATTAACCAAATGAATGTTCATTTTTTAAACAAGTTCATATTAAAATTTTCCTTCACTGATTTTGGAATAATATCCTCTTTATGAAATGTGTAATAAGATTTTTGCCTGAAACAAATTTCAAACAGAGGTCACTTTAAATAGAGAAATAATTTAAAGTATATTTTATATTATCCAATATGACTAAAACCATATCCAATTAACTGAACGATCTTCAAGATTTGAGTGGAAAAACATTAGTTCTGCTTTTAAAATTCTATTTTGCAGAAAAATAAAGGGTTTTCCATGTTTATAGAAGCACAACTCACAATAGCCACATCATGGAACCAAACTAGGTGTCCATCAACAACAGATGGTTAGATAAAGAAAATGTGGTATATGTACACAATGGAGTTTTTTTTCCATCATAAAGAAAAATGAAATTATGTCATTTTCAGGAAAATATATGGAATTGCAAAGCATCATATTAAGTAAAATAAGCCAGAGTTAGAAAGTCAAGGATCATATATTTTCTCTCACATATGGAAACAAGAGAGATAAAAGGAAAAAAGTGATAGCTTGAAAATATAATGTAGAGCAATAGGCTAAAGGAAGGAGATTTCAGGACAGAATAAGGGAGGGATGAGGGTGATACTGGTGGTTATGTGTATATTCATATATGTCACAATAAAACCCACTACTATGTATAATTGTTATGCACCAATAAAAAATAACTTTAAAAATTCCAGATACCCCTACAAAAAATAAGGAGTTTTTATAAGTGACAGTTTTCCAGTTTATTTTAGATTTTGCCTTGTTTAACAGAAACTTTCTTTAGCTCTTGAAGAAATATTTTTGATTTGGCTTACAGGTTATATTTCCTTTTACCTCTTGAAATGCCTTGAAGGAAGTAAGTTCATGGATATCACTTCAATATAACCTTTGTACCTATGGATATTTTGCTGTGCAAATGAGTTTGCAGATGCATGACCAGAAATTCTTGCCTACACCAAATATGAATTTAATCTCAGTACAAATGGCAGTTAAGACTATTATGTGCACAAGCTTCTCATTATTTAAAGCACAGTTCCTTTGCCCTGTGGATTTTCTGACATACAGTATTTGGTTGGAGGTACTACTCTCATTCATCTTCATATATGCAACTCACTGATGCAGTAAGCATAAGGTATTGACTGTTTTTATTGATGATGGTGAAATATACTCTCTTTACCTATGATGAATAACTTTTCCTTTAATTATATATTCATTATATCTATGTCTTTCTGACCACAGACACATGCTGCCTTGATAATGAAATGGAAACTAAATCTTTGCATAAGTTGTACCGTGCAGTTAGAGTTAAAATAACAGAGAAGCTAATAACATTTAGGGCAGATGATAAAACAAGAGAAGATCCAAATTTGTGTTCTTGGTTTAGAAGCAAACAATAGAAACTCCAGATATCAATAACTTAAAAAAGATCAAATGATTGCTTCTCTTCTTTGACAAACCTGGAGATTATATTCTCCTGACTGAGTGACACAACTGATACACAAACACCTTAGAACTCCTTGTCCCAGGATTCTTAAATCTCCAGTGTATTTTTCTCATTCTCAAATGACACTTAATATATATGTAATCCACTATAAGATATAAATTCATGGGATAATGATGGTGGGACAAGAAAAAACAAAGGGTTTCTATAAGCCAAATACAAGAAAATTTTCCAGAAGCTTCTACAGTGTTTTGTTTTTAATATTTGACTATCAAGAAATATATTAGATAATCTAGTCAATGGGGAGACAGATCAATGTTATTTTATTTGTGGGAACAATTAGCTAAGAAATAACTTTGCCATACAAGGTAGTTTTCAATTTGGAAGCAGAAGGTAAAATTTGTAACTAAATTTTGACTTCAGATACTCTAAATGCATTTTGTTTGAAGCACATGTTTAATAATTTTCTAATAAGTAAGTCTCTTATTTGACTCCAAAGAGTTTGTGTGTTCTTATTTGAGGGACAAGTAAATTGGAATGAAGAAGATTTAAAAGTAATTAATCTCTAGAATTCACTCCTTTAATTCTTTGTGTGATATAAAAAAGTTAGTATAGATGAAATAAATAAGAGCCTTCTTTTAAAATAGTATTCCTGATGGAAACTTAGGTTAATTCACAGCTAGGTGTTGTTGATAAAATAAAGTCATTATCCAAACGTAGAATTAAGAAAGGAGGCATGATTTATTTTTTGATAGTATTTTGGAGACAGCGTAGTTTTGGAGAATTAAATCCTGGCATTTTGTGTGCATAGAATTTTGCTAAGTGTGAAAAGAAGGAAAAAAAATCAAATGATCTATGGTCCAAGCCAAAGCATTGGCATTATCAGGTTAAACTTTCTAGAGAAAAATATCGTCTTGGGCATAAGAAATTTCTTATTTGCCTTTCTATTCTCACTGACACCCCACAAATAAATGTTTCATTTGAATCCTAAATGTTTATCCCTAAAATACACATTATATATATATATATATATATATATATATATATATATATATATATACAGTTAAGTAATAAACACTCCAATTTGAAAGCAAAGGATTTTAGACATAATAAAAAAGAGACATATTTTAGTTATATAGATAAAATGTTTCAAATTAAAAGACAGAAAATGATATATCATGAAAGAGTAACCAACTATATGAACTAGAGGGGCTGTCCTACTATCAGACAAAATAGAAAATAAATATTACTAAAATAATAAAAAATGAAAGTTATAACAGAATGATAAATTTGCTATAAGTGTGTATACCCTTAAAAAATCAAATATGTATAAAAGAAAGGGTCTATGTGAATGAATGATACCTAGTCTAAACTCCAGTTTCTGCTGTTTTTTCCATAGTGCTCTTTTTCTATAGTTTGATCTTCTTCCTTGAACTTGCAGCATGACTTTAATCTATACAGATGTAATATTGTTTAATAAAAACTTTACTTCTTAAGAAAAAATCGTCACTAAGCATTTTTTAATCTAGAGAGTCAACTAAATTAGTCAACTAATTTCTATGATATATTGTACTTCTTAGCAAAATGATATTTAATGTTTATTGAGTGTGTATGTACTCTGTGATAAAAGCTCAATTGTCTTTCAAATGTGTATATCATACCTGTGTAGTTTAAATATAATTATCTCCATTTGTCATTGAAGCACATGAGTTTCATATAGGTTAAATGACACAATTGGTGTTCTATAGCTAGTTCATAGTGAAATCAGTATGTAGAACCAATGTTGAGATTGCATGCTATATTAATTTTCTGTGTTGCATAAATCACTTGCCATAAAATTAACAGTGAAAATAAGACCTATATGTTGTCTCATGGTTGTGTAGTTGAGAAGCTCAGATGGATCAACTGGGTGGGTTCTATGCTTGGAAATCAAGATTGTGGCATGGAACTGCAAGGAAATTTTTAATCTAGTGGCTGTGGGAAGAAATCCATTACTAAGCTTACATGATTTTAGGAGAGTTTATTTCATTCTAGTTGTGGAGTGGACATCCCTGTTTTCTTTCTGACTGTCATCTTCTGGGGGGCTTTTCTGCTCTTTCTGGCCACCAACATTCTTTCCCATTTAGTACTCTCAATCTTCAAAGGCTCTTACCCTTAAAATCTCTGACTTCCTCTCCTGGCAATATAAAAAAAAAAAAAAACTTCGCTATTTTTAAGATATCATGCCATATTGCATTGGGCATGGTTGGAAAACTTGGCTATCTTAAGGGGAATTGTAACACAATCAAGATGGATATTGTTCAATCATTCTCTGCCTTGGCACTAAGTTCCCTGCCAGCTTTAGTTATATTGCTTGATGATGGTTTCATCTTTTTCTGTCTTGGTTGGTACTTAGGAAGATACTGGGGAAACATGGGAGACAACTTGCCAGATAACTTCTTTAAACTGGAAATCTGAATCATGTCATGAGATCATATGAATAAAGAACATTAATCACCAGTTTGGAATTATGTAATGGTACCTAAGTGCCCACCATAATAAATATAGTATAAACCACATAAAGAAACATCATTGTGAAATTTCACAGCATTAGAAATATAAATAAGAAAGTTAACACACACACACCCACACACACACACACAAATAACCAAATCAATAAATGGACAAAGGGTAAAAGAACTGAACAGATACTTCACAGCAGAAGTACAAATATATATATAAAAAAGTCCAAATTTCTAGTAATTAGCGAAATGCAAATTAAACCACATTTAGATAATATCACATACCAGTTAGAATGGCAATTATCAAGGATATAAGCAAAAATAAATGTTGGTGAGGATGTGGGGGAAAAGGTTCTCTCATACATTGCTAGAGGGTCTGCAAATTGGTATAACCACTGTGGAAAGCAGTATGCAGATTCCTTAGAAAACTTGAAATGGAACCCCAATTTGACTCCATTATCCCACTCCTCAGTATACATCTAAAGACTTAAAATCAGCATACTACAGTGACATAGGGATATAAATGTTTATAGCAACTCAATTCACAATAGCTAATATATGGAACCAACCTAGGAGCCAGCCAGTCAACAGATATATGGATAAATAAATGTGAGATATATATATATATATATATATATATATATATATATATATATATATATACATATATACAGAGTAATGCTATATTTAGCATTACTCTGCCATAAAGAAGACTGACTTTATGACCTTTGCCAGCAAATGGATAGATCTGGAATCTATCATACTAAGTAAGCCAGTTCCCAAACAATCAAAGGTCAAATGTTTTCACTGATTGTGGAAGCTAACCCACAATATGTGTGGTGGAGGGTATGGAGAAGAATAGAAGTTTAATAGATTAGACAATGGGGAATGGAGGGTAGGGAGAGGGGATAATCAAAGGAAAGACAATGAATTGAATCTGATGTAATATGAAAACATATGAAACAATGTGAAAACAACACACTGAATTCCACCATCATGTTCGTCCATAAGAATGGGACTCTAACTAGAATAAGATATATTCCATGATTGTATAATTATATTAAAGTATATAATTATATTAAATTAAAATTATATTAAAATTGTATAATTATATAATTATGTTAAAATTATATATGTGTGTGTATATATATATATATATATATATGTATTTATATAAACGTAAAGACATTTTGAAGGCAAATCCAGAGAAGGATGAAAAGAAGTAATGAAGGAAGGATAAATGAAGAAAGAGAGTTAGGGAGTGAAGCCAACATTCCAGGAAAGATAACTGAAAATGATTGCTTCTGGTGAGGGGGAACTGGTGGTGGGAAATGAACTCTTGTTATTTCTAATGAGTCTTTATTCACTACCCGGTAAAGAACAAAAACAAAAAAACAAACTACCATTTACATAATTTGCCTTGATAAAACAGTAAGAGTCCTATAAATACAAGAGCCCACATAGCACTGTGAGAGTATAAACTTTGGAATTAGAGTCCTAACTTTATGTTGGTCCAGAACTGGTGCCAGCATGGTGTATAAACTTACATAGGTCACTGAGGCTCTGCACAACTCAGGCGTGTTATCTGAAGATGGGGGTAATGAAACTGCTTATCTCAAAGAGTTCTGTTCAGGAAAAAAAATGATAATGTAATGTATTTTTCTTGGTAAAGAAGAGTTTATAAAACTAAAATGTAGTAGAAAAATACTTTTGAGTGTTGGACAAAGACATTGCTATCTTTCTTGTAATATAACATTGACATTTTTCTTAGATAATCCTTTAAAATATGTATTTAAAGATATGCAGCTATTTAATGAAATGTGATTTCTTTGATTATATTTAATTTGCCTTCACAATTTTTATTCATTCAACTTTTAAGTTTAAAATAACCATGATAAGTTCCTATTTATTCCTTCTATATTTTGCCATAATTTCCTTTACCTGGTCACATGTTTAACCTCTTTTTGACCAACTGATTTTTCATACTTTTTCTATTAACTCATAAACAACAATAGCAAAAAAGATGTTATTTTCCAAAAAATTAGAAAATTTTTATCCAGAGTATATTATGAGAAATTCTTTTTTATTATTCATCATAAGGGAAAGATTCATTTTCCCATAATTTTTAATATATTTGATTTAATCAAAACTCAAATATTGCTATGGTTTTAAATGTTATTCTGAATAATTAATAGGAACTAAATTCTCTGATCCAAGAATTAAACTATCATGCAAAATAGCAATCTATCCAAAATAATTTATTTTAAATAGCTGGGATTACATACACATACACATTGTTGTGAAAGCAAAGTACTAAAATTCTTGACTACTTCTTAAGATAATAGAAATTTGATAACTACATCATACCTAAATAGTTAAAAATTACGTAAATTGACCAGTTTATTATCTGTTGTCAGTTTAAGAATGAATAAAGACTGCAAAGGAAAGGAGTTTGAAATTTTTTATACATTAATATAAGCTTTTTCTTTTTGTTAAAAATATTTATATTTATATACACACATATATACAGTGCAAAATCATACATTACAGCTAGAGATACCATCATAAATTGCTATTACAAATTGAGTGTTTTTCACAAATTCTTATTCTTATATGATTGTAAAATAAAATCACTTTATATTTGCTTATAGACAATGGATTTTATAATTAAATTTGACCAAAGACTGTATTTCTGTAGACCCAAAAAGGTTCATTTACATTTTATTAGAATGTTCTCTTGATGCAGAAATTAAAGTTGAAGTCCTTGATCCCTAGGTACCATGACCTTTATACTGAATAATACAGGAGAAATAATTTATAAAATAAAAATATGCTACTGAGAGAATATATTTTTCATGTCTGTAATATGCATTTATAAATTTAAAATGTACAAACAACATAACTACAGAAAAAAACAATAATTATAAGTGACATTTTCTATTTAGAACATGATGATAAATTGAGAATATATGCACTGTGATTAAGGAAATTTGTTAACACAGATTGATACTCAAGCTTTTTCTATCTATAGAAAAAGACTAAGAATAAAAGTCTAGTTCTGCCATATGTGCACACAGGGTCCATTGTCTTCACCAAAATGCTGCAAAAGAATGTAATTCTTTCGTATCAGAGGAATATCTGTTGTGGTATGAATATCTTTTGTCAGGAGTAAACTCAAAACAATTATTTTGGGTAGACCATGAACATGAGTCAAATATCTCTGTTGGCCAAAAAAGTGAAAAACTAAGAAGAAAAGGAAAACAACAGCAACAGTGTCCTTGAATTAAAAGTGAGGGATTCTGTAGTTTGGAACCACTATCCCCAAAGTAAAGCTTCTATTACTTTTTACATTGATAGACTCTTGTATCTATTTTCCCCTCAAGACTGTTTGTTTACATCATCTACAGTAACTGTCAAGATAAATTGAAAATTCCAGAACATATGATATCTAAATATAGTGGGCTCCATATTTATGCTATCTTCTTTAGCATGTCATATGATAAACTTATTCACTCATGAATGGAATTCTTTACTGGTAAGGGCAGAAAAGTATAAAACTCAATATATATATTTTTAACTTTGGCATTCTCTTAATTATCTATTCATCAAACTACGTCAGATGGAATGTTTTCAGTTTTGTGTGATAACAGATAAATGCATGTATCCTTGGAAAAAATCCATGGATGTGGCATAGCTTTTAAATAATAAAGATTCAATTTTAACTAAAATATGTCTGTACTTAAATATTTAAACATTTTAAATACATAAATTGATTTGAAAGTATCAGCATTTCTATGCATAGCATTTAATATGATGGTCAAAGGTGACCTTTTAAAGGGCTATGAAATTTAATACTCTATTCATAGAAATTTGACATAATTGAACTTGGAATGGAACAAATCCTTAGAAATGGTTAGTTGAAATGTCTCTGCTATTAATAACTGTTACAAAATTAGATTATTAATGATCCAGTATCTTAATCCTTAAAGAGGAAGAAAATTGACAACCACATTAGGCCTCCCTGTCTATAATAGCATGCATTTAATGGTTGAGATTATATAGTAGAATTTGGGGTCTTGGGTTTACATCTATATTAAATAATTGGTATCCTGTGTAAAAACAGTATAGTCATTTTTATATTTTCAAATCCATTTTATATTAGTCCTCTGTTCTGGTCTATTAATCATTCTATCTTTTTTTTTTTTTTAAGAGAGAGTGAGAGAGGAGAGAGAGAGAGAGAGAGAGAGAGAGAGAGAATTTTTAATATTTATTTTTTTTTAGTTCTCAGCAGACACAACATCTTTGTTGGTATGTGGTGCTGAGGATCGAACCCGGGCCGCACGCATGCCAGGCGAGCGCGCTACCGCTGAGCCACATCTCCAGCCCTAATCATTCTATCTTTACCTGAATCCATTCTCCAAGTTTTCTTAGAGATGTAAAAAAAAAATTGTTTTCCTTAGAGATGTAAAAAGTTAGTTCCTTGATGAAAAAGATGAGATATGTCAGTATCTAGCTCTCTGGCTAGTGCATAGTGCATGCTTAAGGATTTTATTGCATGTAAAGAAAGAAGTGTGTTATGCCACACTAGTTTTGAGAACGAACAAGTTCCCCTCAGTGGCAAGCTTATATGAAACTGAGCTTTTTTTTTTGTAATATCACAATACAGATTTTTATGTATGCTGAATGTATATAGTAATCTTCAATTTCAATTTCTTTTACTCTTACAGTATAAATGAAGATTTATGCCCATAGAGGATTTATAATCTGATTGGGGATGAGATGAACCATAAACACTTGAAAAATTAAATGAAAGCAAGAAAATAATTACATAATAATCCTGGCTTAATGAGATTAATTATATAAAGTGTTTAACAGAGTGCCTAATACATGGTAAATACTTTGAAGTGCTTATTTTCTTCTGTTTTGACTAAACACTAAAAGTTCCATAAAATAATATTTACATGTAGAGATTTGTTTTGTTTTTAAATGATAATAAATGTGCTTGAGTTTCAAAGAGATTTCTATGAGCTGAGTGGGCTCAAATTTGAATATTGGTAGAATATGAAAAGAAAAGGTGTTTGGGGAGGTTAGCAGGAAAAGGGAAAGGCAAACAGCAAGGCATGGACCTGGAAAAGTTCAGTTCTATCTGAAGATTCATTGCTTCAGTTGAAGCCCAGAGTGTGTGAGCAGGGATTATGAAAAGTGAAGCTAGAAAGAGTAGTCTGGGACAGATTGTGGATATCTTATTCTGCTTGGAAGAGGCTGCCGAGTCTGGCTGGGCACAAATAACCAAGCCGTCACAAAGCCTTGTAGATTCAAACAGCCACTCTTTATTTCCTAACTCTCACCGGCACTGCACACACCACACGGGAACACACTCCCTCCAAGGAGTTGGCTCTGTCCAATCTCCCCAACACCCCCCCCCCCAAGAACTCACAGGAACTCCAAAGTAGCAGGCGCCCGAGGCAGCAAGGGCTGCCCCATTGCCCAAAAGTAAAGGTCAAATATGCAATTCAATCAATCCAGCATCACAACAATTATATACAGCTTAACTCAAATCATCATCTCAATGGTTCGCTGGCATCACCTTTCATCCATTCCCTCTGGCAAATGCCAGGCATCATTCTGACTGGGCTGTGGCTCTCAACAGGCTGGACTTTATATGCCACCTGAAATTTGTAGGTTTATACTTTATACATAGAGAATGAATGCTTTAAATATAGAAAAGTAGGCCCCTTGAAGAATGCTACTTTAAGGATGAATGTACTTATCAAATTAATTTTATTGGTTTAAAATGTGTTTAGAACCCCTTTGGAGCCATAAACATCATACAGTATAGAAGATTTGCCATTTGCATGGCATGCTTTCTGAGACCATTTCAAATCCTCAGATTTTAACATTGTAAGATTTTTGTACAAATCTTTACTTGCTCTGAATGTATATCTATTGAGTCTTATGTTTCTTGTATATACTACTATTCTACATGTTAATATTCTTTTCAACTTTAGTGAATGTTTTATTTTATTTATGAATTATTTTTGATTAGGTTGGAGTATTTGGCGAATCAGTTCAATGATTTTTTTTTTTTAATCTCAAACATTTGGTGGACTTGTTCACATTCATAGCTACAAGTTATTACCAAATTTGACAATCTGTTCCTTTTCAGGTTAAGAGCTATCATTTTCTTAGTCTTTACATTTTCCCTTCTTCCCATATTGTTATTAACAGTTTGGCTTTCTTTGGTGGTGATGAGGAAGACATTCTTTACGAAGAAACTTTGTGGGCTGGGGTTGTGGCCCACTGGTAGAGTGCTTGCCTAGCATGTGCAAGCACTGGGTTTGGTCCTCAGCACCACATAAAGATAAATAAATAAAATAAAGATAATGTGTCTAACTACAACTAAAAAAAATATTTAACAAAAGAAACTCAGGGTTTTAAAAAATAACATTTTTTTATTAGTTGCTCAAGACAATACAATGATCTTTACATATCATACATTTGATTCAAGTAGGGTATGAATTCTCATTTTTCCACGTGTACAAATTGAAGGAGCACATTGTTTATACATCCATGTGTATACATACAGCAATCCTAGTGTCAGTTGTATTCTGCTGCCCTCCCTATCCACCCTCTCCCCGCTCCTCCCCTCCCATCACCTCTCTCTACCCATTCTACTGTGACACTTATTTCTCTCTCTCTCTCTTTTCTTCCCTTCCCCCTCACACCTTCGTATATGTATTTTGTATAACCATGAGGGTCTCCTTCCATGTTCCGTGCAATTCCCCTTCTTCCTCCCATTCCCTCCCACCTCTTTTCCTTTTTTGTGGTAATCTTCTTCTCATGCTCTTCCTCCCTACACTGTTTTGAGTCACCTCCCTTATATCAGAGAAGACATTTGGCATTTGTTTTTTAGGGATTGTCTAACTTCGCTTAGCATAATCTGCTCTAATGCCATCCATTTTCCTGCAAATGCCATGATTTTGTTATTTTTTAGTGCTGAGTAATATTCCATTGTGTATAAATGCCACATTTTTTATCCATTCATCTGTTGAAGGGCACCAAGGTTGGTTCCACAATCTAGCTATGGTGAATTGTGCCGCTATGAACATTGATGTAGCTGTGTCCCTGTAGTATGCTCTTAGGTACACTTGTACATTGCTGGTGGGACTGCAAATTGGTGCAGTCAATTTGGAGGGCAGTATGGAGATTCCTTGGAAAGCTGAGAATGGAACCACCATTTGACCCAGCTATTCCCCTTCTCGAACTATACCAAAAAAATAACACTTTTTGGTAATTGTCTTTGAACTTTGAGATATAAATTAAAAACATTAGGCTAAACTCAAGCATTTTTAGTCTTTGAATTAGGCCTTAGCCTCTCCATTGCCTTCACAAAGTATCTTCTGCATGGGTAACCATGAGTGTCATAGTCTGATATACTGAATATGTTTGTAGAATACTTCCCTTGATCGATATCTTCTTTTCTCACACTTCTTTGTGTGCCTGTATCTGTGTGTGTGTAGATATGTATACCATATGCATCTGGTTTTGTGTTTTTTTCAGTGAACTTTCTAGCCCCTTGAGCAAACATCAGGAACATTTGTAAAGATTTAATATTTAAGAGAGTAAAATGTGCTGTGGTAACTGATTGGTTGGGAACCCAAGTGAACCTTTATGAGATTGTAGAAACCTACTGCTGGGTGGTTACTTATAAACTGAAATAAGGCAATGATATGGGTATAATTAATTCAGTGGTTTGGGTAGTTGAGGGTTTTCTGTATGGAAAAACCAGTATTTGTTATCAGACATTTGGAGATGGCTTTGTGAAAGAATGCACCACTCTTTCCTATAGCATTTCAGAGGTAATATGTCATCTAAAAACTTCCTAATCTTTTTTGAAAAGGAATGATAGACAAATAAATGTAAATGGTACAGGAATTTTTTTATGCTAGTTACAGAATAAATACCAGGTCAAAAGTTTTTGAAAAGAGCAACAATTCTATATTTGTCTCCAAAATTAAATAGATGTCACATTGTATTTTATTTGTGTTTGTTTTTATATTCACTGCTTTTGCCTGTAACTGTTTCTATTGTGAGTACATATATCATATGTTATTTGTACTCATGGTGTATATGACATGTTACATCTACTGGACTGTGAATACAGTTTTATTTCTATTGTTAGTCTTTTAATCCAGTAACTGTGCCTAGTACAGAGTAGGTGCTCGATTAATATTGTGAGTTGAATGAATATGAATATTTGACTGTATTATTTGAATTATCATTTATTAGAAGACTGAACTATCTTATCTTAGCTTTTCTTGTGGACTGGTCATGTACCCTGACTAGATTGGAATGTGTTATGAGTAGGAACTTGATTTTGTCTTTCTTAAATTCTTCTTTATAACACTTTGGGCTGTAGTGGGTAATAGGTATTCTCAAACATGTGATTGAACTGAAATATGTTGGTAGTTTTTATTTACGTATCAGGAGATTCCTAAAAACACAGACATTAATAAGAAATTTGGAAGAGATTCAAAATGCCAGTGTATATACTTGTCTGTCTGCTTGTGGGCTTATGTAAGAATCCATACTTTCATGGAGTAAAGAGTTGTGGTTCTGGGTCCTTGCTTTTGAGTGGCCTACTTGCTGTATTTTGGCCTTCTACCTGTATCACAGATGATGTAAGTCAGTGGCTCTTCAAATATGGTCTCAGATTAGAACATCACATAGGTACTTGCTAAAAATGTAGATTCTTCTGCCCCCTCCAGATCTACTAAATCAGAAACTCTGAGGGTTGAGCCCAATCTGTGTTTTAATTAGTCCTCTAGGTAATTTTGAAGGTGAATTTTGATGTCACCATGTGATGTAACTATCTTTAAGACAGAGGGCTAAAGGCAATGCTTATGTGCTAGAGAAAACCCAACTAGCAGCCTAGATTAATGTGAATAAGAAGAGTTTCTCAGCAAATCATAGGGGTGAGTTAGCATGTGTGAACCTTTAGAACAGTGCCCAACCTGTGGCAAATACTTACTTCAGAACTACAATTATATTTCTTATGAGGTCGATTGCAGTTGCCTGTCATGCATTTGGTGTATAAGCCCATGACAATGATAGGACTTTAATTCTTCATGTGGTTTCCTGCCAGGCTATGAATTCCTCAAAGGCATTGGTTGAATAAATACCTTTTCCCAAAGCAATTGATATCATGCTTTCAGTTGTATTTCCTGTTTAATATATTTATATACTGTAATCTAAGGGGAGCTCTTCGTTTAGTATTTTGAATAGAAAACATTGTTCTTTGGAAATTCTTCCTTGAGGCTAAAACATCCTTGGACACAAGAAGATTTCTTTAAACCTACACAGGCCCTTGAGGCGGCTGCCGGGAAAGTTATCTCATGAAGGTGCTGTTCAAAAGAATTAAAAAGCCCAAGAAAACAAGAAATATCTGGACCTTGTCATTTTGGCCAGAAATTTTTAGCAGAGCCTTATTGCAAAACTTTGACACTTGTAGGCATGGTGGCACACACCTACCTGTAATCCCAGTGTCTCGGGAGACTGAGGAAGGAGGATCACCAAGTTCCAGGACAGCTTTGGCAACTAAGTGATTTAAGCTAAGTGATTTAAACTTTGGAAACTAAGTGATTTAAAAATAAAAAGGGCTAGGGATGTGACTTATTGGTAAAAGATCCCTGGGTTCAGTCTCCAATACCCCAAGCAAACATTGAACCTTAGCAAAAAACAAACAAACAACAAAAAAAGTTTTTTTTTTTTTCCCAAAGGCCCTAATTCCTGAGAAAAATCAAGTCTAGTGGAGTTTTAGACATCACATATACCCAGACACTGAGTGAGCCCTTTTTAGGATTCTTTTGAATGTCTCCCCATTATACATGTATCTCACATCTTGACAGATTTGTTCTTAGCAGAACATGGAATTAAAAAGGAAAGTTGAACCAGATTTCTCCCAGCTTATTGTAATGCAAAAATATCAATAATAACATCTAGCTCTCAGCCTTCTGTGATGGCGCATGCCTATAATAACCAGCAGCTCCAGAGGCTGAGGCAGGAGGATCTTGAGTTCAAAGCCAGCCTCAGCAAAATTGAGGCACTAAGCAATTCAGTGACTCTGTCTGTAAATAAAATACAAAATAGGGCTGGGGATATTGCTCAATGGTTGAGTGCTCCTGGGTTTAATCCCTGGTACAAATAAATAATTAATTAATTAAATAAGAAACCTAGCTATCATTGAAAAATCCAGGACAAATGCTAAACTAGATGGATCCCTTAGGACAAGAGGCATGGAAACTTGTAGGAAATGACTGTAACACTGATCCCTCTGAGGTAGTGCAGTGGTTCTCAATCCTAGCAACCTCTAAGCATCACTGGGGAGCTCTTAAAACATGCCAATACTTGTTTTGGATTCCAGTTCTTCCTAGAGACTCAGATTTCACTGGTATTAAGATGGAACCTGATGGGCTGGAGATGTGGCTCAGCGGTAGTGCACTCGCCTGGCATGCGTGCGGCCCGGGTTCGATCCTCAGCACCACATACCAACAAAGATGTTGTGTCCGCCGAGAACTAAAAAAATAAATATTAAAAATTCTCTCTCTCTCTCTCCTCTCTCTCTCTCTCTTAAAAAAAAAAAGATGGAACCAGAGAATCAGGATTTGGGTAGCACCACTTTCAAGCAAGATCTACCTGTTCCTTAAGGGCCAGTGTTCCAAAAGCAGTGTGATGCAGGCATTCAGAGATTCAGACAATACAAACAACAGGGACCCTACCACGTTCTCCGTACCAGTGGGTATGCTGTTATCTTGGGCTGAAAGAGTGGAGAGTGGCCCACATCACAGAACTCCCACCTCATGACACGTGACACAGTGAGAAAGAGTGCACGTGATTCTTTTAAACATTTAATTAAGCAACTCCTACACTGTCATGACAAAATGAAACTTGTTGAGGGTTACAGAGTTTAATGAGAAATAAAAATAAAAAATTCTCACAAAAGCTCCATTTAAGCCTATTATAAGTGCTGCACTCTCTTCTGAACATGGATTTTGAAAACAACTGTCAAAATGTAAATCCTCAGCACCCTAAAAATGACTTATCATTTTGATTCAATCTATAAGTCGATGATCATATTTCCAGTGCCAAATTTTGACATATGAGAACTGCAATAGCAAAGAATAGAAATGCATCTTGTTTGCCCAAGTCCTCCCCCTGACTCGCCCACCCTGTGGGTTCCCCAGAAAGCACAGGGATGGTCCAAAGAGCCAGTCAGTAAGGCAGCATTTGCTATGTTTTGCTGCTCTGAATTCAGTTCTGCTGCTTTGCATTGAACTCTGTAAAAATGTTCTGGATGATCCTTGGGTTAGATTTGTACAGGTTGTCAAACTCATCCACAAAGAAGGAGTGGTCTCTGGCAGGGTGAGTGGCAATGACCTCCAGCTTGTCCTGTGCAGCCCATGCAACCCTTATTGCACAGGTGATCACTCATATGGAGACAAAGATCAGATGAAACAAATGCCCCTAAGAAAAAGTGTTGTTGATGAATCTTTGCTGTTTTGCTGCCCTGTCAGCACAACCCAATCCCAAATCAGAAATATGTCAAGCAAAAGAAAAAAACTCCCATGGAACTCTGGGTTCTAGAATTAAGACCAGGTATGGCCATTCATTCATCCATTCATTCAAGAAATACTTTTGAGCATCCACTTCAGAGAGGAGGTAACAATCTTCAGTGGGGAAAATGGAGAGACTGCCTGCTGTGATAGTTCTTGATTTGGTTGGGGGCAGTTGGATATCAGGTACTTGACCTTACTCTACAAACTCCTATTCCTATACCACCTTCAGGTTAGCCAGGGTGGATGCACAGGATGGCCAGGAAACAGAGGGCAGAACCTGAGGTGGTCTTCCTGCCCAGGCACCTGCCCTGCAGCCCCCTTTCTGCCAGTGGCCCATCTCATCTTCTAGGTGTACAGTCCTGCTTATTAGGAGCTATCAATGCTTCACATAGCTCTGGTCTAATATGCTTTCAGTTATCCATCATGCTGCATATTAACTGCCAGTCCCTTTTCTCACCTCTCCAGCTTCTTTTCTCTGAATATCATCTCAATTAGGAGAAGTTAGCCTTGGGTTTTAAAATGCTGGTTAAGTGGCCATGGGAACTGAGCTTAGACTGAGCAAGCCCATGTTTCTGCTCAAAGAAAGAAAGAAAGAATATCCCCCTATAAAGACTAGAGAACAGTATGCAACTTTTCAGATCCTTGAGACCACCCTTGCACAGAACCTTCTACTGTCAATTCTGACAGATGGTTGTTAACTCTGGACTTGGATTATCCTAGGAACACAATGCTCATTGCATTTTTAGATGAATCACAGTGTTTGGCTGAGCAGGAACCCGCCTCCATGTAATTTGTATCTATTGGTCCCAGTTCTTTAAAGCTTCTCAGAATATGATCCCCTGAGAACTCCCATTTCCAACAGTCTTCTCATTCCCTCACTTCCTGGGTGAGGCCCAAAGAAGGTTCCTAGAGAAATAAGTGAGGGTGGGACTGAACGTGAGCTTGGACAGATGTGCTAGAAAAAGCCCTGGGCTGATGAGCCAAGAGCTGGCCCATGTGCCACTCACTCTGGGATTTGGAGCGGGTAGCTTATGACCCTTGAACCAACTCTGCTGATGTGAGACCAAGGGAATTTGTGACAACTGGCACAAAGAACATCACCATCTCACCATTGTGAAGGTGCCCCACAGACTCTGCAAAAGGCAAGTCCCTGAGAAGACTTTGCCTGAATGCATTGTCTAGATACTTTGGTTTCTGGAAGTCAGCACCACCTGTTCATTAAGAATTGTCTTAGGAAGGATTTAAAGCAGCTCTCAAGAATACAAAAAATCCTGAAAAAATAACCCATATTAAAAGTATGCACAGAAAAGGGAAAAATAATTGACCACTGCATTGTGTGAGTTTTGTACCCTAGCACTTAGAGGTCTCCAGTTCCTCTGACTACTTTATTCAGTTTTATCATTGTTATTGCTACTATTTTTTTTTTTTAGTTGTAGATGGCTACAATACCTTTTATTTATTTATTTTTATGTGGTGCTAAGGATCAAACCCAATGCCTCACACTTGTTAGGCAAGTGCTCTACCACTGAGTTACAACCCCAGCCCATTTAATATTACTATTATTATTATCATTTTGGGTTTCTTCAGGCTATTATATTTTCATGCTATTTTATGGCACTTTTGAGAAAATATATATTAATTAATTCATAAATGTGATTTATTTTCTAAACACTTAAGTACTTTGTTCATTTTTTGTGTTCTTTTAAATAATTATTTCTTAATTTTAGGTGGACACAATATCTTTATTTCATTTTTTTTTATGTAGTGCTGAGGATCGAACCCAGTGCCCCATGCAAGTACACTATCACTTGAGCTACATCCTCAGCCCTCATTTTTTGTGTGTTTTTGAGCCTTCTCTCGACAACTTAGAAATTTTTATATGGAAATATCACTTTTAAATATTCTGAATCAAAATTTCTTAGGGTTTTCCCCCCAAACCCTCAATATCTAATTTACAAACATAGTACGACTTCCTTAAAGAACACTATTAGTCTTTAAAAGGTATTAAGGACAAATTGGTGTCTTCAACACAGCTAGGGATTTGTTTTTCTTTCATAGAAAGTGAAAAATAGAATTCCCTTTTAGTGTCTCAAGGCCTGGTGGGAAAAGCCTCAGGATGTAGGAGGTCAAGGAAAGGCTCCCTGTTTTCATATAGATGATTGTACTTTCTCCTTTATCTTATGGTTGAGTGGTCATGCGACTGATACGGTCTATGAGTTATGAAAGGAAATGACACATGTAATGTCTTGGCTTGAGCAAGACACATGGGGCCTCTCTTCTCTGCCATCTACCAGCAATATTCTACACAGAGGCTTTCCCATAGAATTTTTATCAGGGAAGAAATGACAGAAAACAGATCTGCACATGGTCCATAGGGGGTGCATAAAATGACCAAAATATAAACCAATAAAAAGCCACCACAATTGGAAAGTATTGATTACTCTAGCATAACTTCACTTAATCCAATTAATGTATAGGTCCACTAGTAAAGTACTCAGCTAGAAAGAAAACAATATAGAAACTATCCCTGCATTATTTGTACCTCCTCAAAGAAAAGATAATAAGATTTTAACTGAAAAATGCTTACTTGATGTTCATTTCAAAGGGTACCCATTTAATTTTTTATTAACAAGAATTACATCTTTTTAAAAAATTTGTTATCATTTTGTCTAGTTAAAACATCCTGAATCTTCTCAAGTTCTTGAACAAAATAAGAATGTCAATATTTATCTTATATATGTATGTAATTCATGAAAGAATATAAGAAACACAAAGTTTACACTAAGATAATGTAGTATTGATATGTAAAGTAATGAAATTCTTGAGTTAAACTGTAGTTTCTCCTACATAGATCTAGATATAGATCAGGCTACCATGACAAGTATGAAAGTGATTTTTGGCATAAAGAATCAGAGTTTGGGATCTTGGTTATAATTCTTAGAAACTCTTTCTTTCATTAATTGTTTACATTACATAAATAATCTGAGGTTATTCATATTTTTAGAAATTTTTAACCTTTCAGTGTTTTACTTTGAATGTAAAGCTCAGGCATTTCCAACTTGGGGAAGCCTGGCAGATGTATGCCCCTTATGGGTGATTATTGCGATACACACATCTTTTTCCTTTGCTGGACTTGGGCATATGTCTTATTCCATGTGTTAATGAGCTCTTTCCCTTGGCCCCTTTCTGAGCTCTCAAAAGCCATAGGTACAGGTGGAGTGGGTAAAATTCTTATAAGAAGCACAAATATTATTGAAAAATGTGTTCCTGTCTTCTGGAGAAGCACAGCAGACTGAGTGTCCCCTAAAACAAAGGTGTAAGTTGTAGTTGGGATTTGTTTACTCAGGGATAACTTAGGTAAAACCTCAAGTCTTGAGGACTAACCTGAAACTTATTCTAGTTCTGAGACAAGATACATTCCAAGATTAAAAGAACCAAGTGAAAAATCAAATTTGGGACCCCAATGGTTCAAATTTAAGAGGTAAAGTTTAAGAGGTAGTTTTCCAATAGCCATGTTTTTATTAGATTGATTACACTTTCTGAGAGTTTGAATATTTCTAGAATATTTTGATTATTGAAGCTTTTTTTGGTTATTTGAGCATTCAAATTAAAGAATGCTTAAGACACTATTGCCTCTTCCGTTTTTTCCAATGTCCAAATGCATTGGATTTTTGTCAAAGAAGATAATCCTAAAATTTTCTTCTGATTCACCAAAAGAAATCCAGGCATAATTTGCCCTTTTCTATTCTTTCTTTGAAGTCATTAAAATCCAGGCAATCTTGGTTCACAGATTGTCCCCACTGTTTGTCAGTAACTATCAATTCATCTTCCTTGTCTGTGCATTAAATTCTTAGTTCTTTTATTTAAAAGAGTGTGTGTGTGTGTGTGTGTGTGTGTGTGTGTGTGTGTGTGTGAGAGAGAGAGAGAGAGAGAGAGAGAGAGAGAGAGAGAGAGGAGAGAATGTTGTTAATATTTTTTATTTTTCAGTTTTCAGTGGACACAATATCTTTGTATGTGGGGCTGAGGATCGAACCCAAGCCTCAAGCATGCCAGGCAAGTGCACTACCGCTTCAGCCACATCCCAAGCTCAAATTCTTAGTTCTTAAAATTAAACACTTAAGATTTGTCTACTTTATATATATGTTATGCTTCAATTTTAAAAAGCTAATATATTTTTGGGCTGGGGTTGTGGCTCAGTGGTAGAGTGCCTAGGTGCCTAGCATGCGTGAGGCACTGGGTTCGATTCTCAGCACCACATATAAATAAATTAAATAACGGTCCACTGAAAACTAAAAAAAAATAAATATTTTTTTAAAAAAGCTAATATATTTTGTTACACATATTTAATTTTACTACAACATAACTTTTTTGTGTGCATTCAACCAATATGCCTCCATTCATTATCTAGTTATTCATAATATTTGTGAGTACATATTTGTGATTCAAACTGACTTGAGTTCAAATCCAGATTCTGCGACTGCATTTTTACTCTCCCAAAGTTTGAATTCCTCATTTCTTGAATGTGATCATTGCTTATTTTCAGGGTTATTTTGAGGGTTAGCTGAAGTAATGTAAGTGAAGTACTTAATGCTGCAGATACTACATAGTGAGTCTTCAATAAATAGTAGAATTACCATTTTATAAATATAATGCTTCTATACAAAAAGGCAAACGGTGCTTGCTTATAGCCACTGTGAAGTTGATCCAGGTGAACAATTTTTTTTTCTTCCAAGACAAGAAACAAATGGTACAAAAACATCAGTGAAAGAAACACAAAACACACAAGACCTGCTTCCCTTAATTAAACAGACAATAGAAGAAATCATAAATTGAGAGTAAAAAATGGAGTGTCCAGTCGTATTTTCAAGCTTTGTTTTTTAAGCCTGTCATGAACATCGTGTACTCCCATATTCATTCAAACAGTTTTGGTTTTGAAATTTTAAAGTCATTTACAAATGCATGTATTATGTGTAAGTATTAATTGATGCACTGCCTATCTCAGTACCCTCAGTAAAAAAGTTCAACATAATAGTTTTATTACTATTATAATCCTAGTAAGCTTGCAAGTAGAAGAGGAAAGTAAAAACATAATACCCTGAGTGAACTTCCTTTACAGTGTTCATAAAATTTTGTTATTTTCTTGATGCCTATAAGACCTCACCCTAACCACTGAAGTTATTTCACAAATATTAAAATTGTTTTTGTTTCAAATTACTTTGTTAACAAATAAAAATTGTATAGTTTTATGGTGTACAAACATGATTTTTTAAAGTATGTATACAATGCGGAATGACTGAAACAATCTGATCCTAAAGTTTTCAATTACTGTGTTTAGTCTTGGACTGCGATATTATCACTCAACTAATATTAACATAAGAAAGTAATGTTTGACTGTGAGAATTTTTCACCAAAAATATGATGTAGATAATTTTCGATATACATGCAATTGTAAGAATAATGCAGAGAGAGCCTGTGTGCTCTTTACTTCATTTTCCTTATTGTATGACTGTGCAAAATTATAATATAATATTGTAATCACAATATTGATATTTATACATCATGTTACTGTTACTCAAACCACCTATTTTATTTGTACTCACTAGTGTGTGTGTGTGTGGGGGGGATGTTGTATATAGCTTGATAATCTGTATAGTTTTATGTTGCACCAAACATACTCAGGATACTGAACATTTCCTTAACTACAAGGATCTTCAGTGTTAGTTGAAGTGTAAATTATTTTTTCTTTCTCTTTGGCCTGTCGATGTGATGAATGGCATTGATTGATTTTCTAACACTGATCCAACATTGCATACCTGAGAATAAGTACTATTTTGCCATGGTATACAGCTCTTTTAAAAATGTTGTATACTGTTTGCTAATAATTATTGGTGATTTTCATGTCTACGTTCATGAGCAATATCAGCATTTCTCTTTTTTAAAACTATGTTTGTCTGCTGCTGGTATTAGAGAAATATTGAGAAAGACTATATGAAATTGTTTTTCAGTTTTTCAAATGTTTGCTAAATTTCTCTGGTGAATTCATTTGGGGCTGAGGATTTCTTCTTCAGGAAATTTTTAATTGCAAATTTTACTTTTTAATGGTTTAATGGGATTTGATAGTTCATGGTTTTAAAATAATTGGTCAATTTTATCTAAATTATTGAATTTATGAGCATAAACTTGTTCAGAATGATGACTTATTACCCCTCCACTGGTTTCAGGTCTGCAGCAATAGCCTCAATTTTATCTTGATATTAGTGATTCTTTTTTCTTCTTTTTATTTCTGTCAGTCTTACCAGAGATTTACTAATTTTGTTGACTTTGTTTTTTGATGTGTTAAGTATTTGTTTAATTAATTTTCTCTATTTTCCTATTATCTGATTTTCATTTATCTTTATTATAGTAATTGACAGAGGCATATGGTGAAGTCAGTGCTATAATTGTGAAAATGTTAATTTCTCATTGTAATTTTGTTGGTTTGCACTTCCTGTATTTTGACACTCTCTAGTTTGATACATAATTAGGACTGTTATGTATTTCTGGTATATTGCTTTTCTCTTATTGAATTGCCATTTTTTTATTTCTGATAAATTTTAGAAATATACTTTGTCTCTTATTAATTCAGTTATTCCTCCTTTTTTTTAAAAAAAAAAGATAATGTTTCTCTGGTTCATCTTTTACATCCTTTCACTTTAAGTCTACATATGTTGTTGAACTGAGAATGAATTTCTTTTAAATAAAATTTAATTGGGTGTGTGTTTGTTTCATTATTTGTTTCATTGACCCTGGTGCCAACTTGTCTTTTCATTGGTGAATTTACACTGTTCACATTTAGTATAATTAATAATAAATTAAACTTAAATCTTTCACTGCGATTTTTTTTTGTGTGTGTGTCCTCTGGATTTGTTCCTCTGTTTTGCTTTCTCCGCCTTTTATGAGACACATAATCAAATTGTCCAGTTCCATATGGATTTGCGATAGTGTATTTCTGTATCAATCCTAAAGAAAAGTGGACAGCAAAAAAAAAAAATTGTATCTTTGAATGTTCCTTTTCTACTCCCAAGAAACCTCACCAAGTTAAGGGAAGTATGAGAGCAATCCTGGGCAGGAAAGTCCAGATACCTATTATCTTGAAGGCATGGCCTTCTCTGTGAACACAGAGTTAGGGTAAGTTAGTGTTACCTGTAGAATGTTACTTTCTTGAATGTGTACAGTGATGGTTGCTCCTTGAGATTCTGGTCATAAAAGTAAGCTAATGGTGATATGTCACTGATTCTGCCACCTAATATGTGAATCTATCTTCTGGGGAGTTGCGTGATGGTGTGAACTGGAGGCACTGTGGAAAGGATGTATATCATTCTACACTCATTCAACCAGCCACGATTAGACAAAGCATCAAGAGGAAGAAGAGTCTCTACCTTGGTGAAACACCTTGAGGTACAGAGGTTCTATTTGTTCAGCCTTCCAAGAACTGAATTTTCTGAGAGCAGTCACTGATCTCTCCTAAGCTTTCCCTTACTAGTCATGTATGTCTCATGTGGGCATTTTCTTGACTTTCCCAGAGCCCATCAGAGGGCCCTGGCACACTGGGCTGTGGACAAGACAGTCTTTTTGTATCATTTCTGTCAGTGTTGCTCTGGGAATTACAACATATAAATGTGACTTTCAACATACATAGATGACTTCTGTTGTTACCGGGATTTCCAATTGACTTCCCTTGCTTTGGAGCCATGCTACCTGGTACTGTAAGTAAGCTCCTGAATCAACAAAGGAAGGAAGTTATCAAGGAAAACACTGGGCCTCCTTAGGTAAAGTGTGTGAATCTCACTTCTGGTTGCTGTCATTATCTTTTTCTTTGTCTTTATTTTTTATAAGTTTAAATTTTTTTTCAGCATTAAGTTCTCTGGAATTATTTTGTTTAGAATTTATTCAGTTTCTTGAATCTATATATTTGTATCATTTTTCCAAGTTTTGTAAGTTATTTTTCATTATGTCTCTGAATACTCTTCCACACACACTCTACATTCCCTCTCCTTCTGGGACTCTGATAACACAAATACTGAATTTTGGAATATTGTCCATAGTACCAGAAAGTATTTAGTTTATTTGTTTTCTAGTTCATTTTTCTCTTTTGTTTAAATTGAGCAATTTTTTTAATCTATCAAGTTAACCATCCTTATCTTCTGTTATCTTCAATATATGATTGAGCCTTACAAGTCAGTTTAATAATGTTGTTATTGTACTTTTCAGGTTAACATTTTCCACTTGTTTCTTTTGTATGACTGCTAATTCTTGGTTGAAGTTTTTAATTTATTTTTTTTTTCATTTGCTCCATGAAAGTGTATTATTGATTGTTTAAGTAAATTTTCTGGCCATTAATTAAAACCCCTTGTCATGGTGCCAGCTGATTGTCTTTTCTCACTAATGCTGTGATCTTCTTTGTTCTTGGTGTAACTAGATGATTTTGAATATATTTTACTACTAGCAGACTCTGGATCTTCTAAAATCTCTTGTTCTACTAGATGAACACTCTTCTTAGCTTTAGCACTCAGGTCCTGGCATTCTTCTGTGAGTTGTTTTTTTCTCTGACAGTTCAATTTTTAGAGCTTGTGTGGTATATTCTTGTCTAATCTTCCTTCTGTTACTGCTGGGGCTTCCATGGGTCTCTTCCACTGCCGATGTTTTGAAAGGGAAAAAGAGGTTTCTAACAGCAAGTACTACAAAGTATTTTTTATCAGGTAAAGGAAGTCATTGATCCTAGGATGAAGTTGCTTCTGTGGCCAGAAATTTATTGTGGTGGGATTCTCCTGTCACGATCAGAGAACAGAGTATTGTCAGTGAGCATCCTGGCCAGCACTCCTCTTCCCTGGCCTAGCATCTCTGGCAACGGCATGACTCAAACCCTCAGAAACAAAATGTTTTTCTAGTTTTGGCTGATGAGAAGACTATCAGTTACATAGGGGTTTAAAAAATATCTTCCTATCTTCTTATGTTGGGCTTCTCAGTGTGACTACATTTCTTTTGCTGTTGCTACCCAGTGGTTTGGTGTCTCAGGCTGATATGAAGAGTCTTTCCTCTGGCTTCTATTGTTACAGGGGTTTCTAATTGACCTCCCTTTCTGTGGTGCCAGGCTACCTAGTATTCTAAGTAAGCTCCTGTACCAACAAGGGAAGGAAGAAAGCAACCTGGTCTACTCCTGGGTCAGCTTCTATTGAGGGTGGGAATCATGAGTCTTCTTACAGTTAAGGGGCTCTGCCAGTTCTGAGTGACAAACCAATTTGCCTTTCTCTTACCTCCTTTCAGGGTTTTTCTTTGGTTGCTCCTTATGTTGTTCTCATAGTTTGTGGTTGTATATATTGGGGAAGAGCAGAGGCAAGTGTGTATATTGAAATCTTCTCCAGAACAAAAGCTGTAGATTATTTTTGAAAATAATTATTTTGAAAATGCTATATATAGTCAACAAACCATTTCAAAGTACAATCAAAACTTCCTGTTATGAATCTGATAGAAATAGCATATAAAGTTTAGCTAGGCCATTGTCCACAATATCATATGTGATCTAGACTTCCTAAGCATCTACAGTTCACTTGTCTTCTCACTGAGTTACTCAAGTTATTCATGTGTTCTAATGTTTCAGGCCAGTATAACAATTTTTCAATATATAATAGGAAAGCAACCCAAAAGTCTCCTTAATTTTTTGTTGCTCCCATTCAATCATTCAACAATTAGAGGTTTATATTATAATTAATAATGCCATGTTCTGACAGATAAGAGTATAGAAAATAAATTAAAATGTATACCTCATCCTTTCTAAATTAGAAACTTTTAAAATAAAGACTATGAAGAAAACCAGAATAAATTTTCATTTATTTAAAATTTATCTTGATTACATATCAGGTTTTTAAACTACTCTATATCTACACAAAGATATATTTTTAAAGACACACATACAATGCTTTACATGCCAGCATGTCTAATTCAATGAATATCACACATCATAATATGCTATGGATTGGATATAAAATGCCCCCTGGAGAACTCATGAGACAATGTAGGAGTGTTCAGAGGTGAAATTATGAGGGCCATAACTTAATAGGTGGATTAATTATTTTGGTGATTTAACAATTTGAAAGGAATACTGTACTGGGCAGTAACTGTAGTTAGGTAGGGCATGACTGAAGGATTATGTCATTGGGAGCATGACAGTGAGGGTTATTTTGTCTCTGGTTGCTTGATATTTGCTTCCGGGAGCTTTCCTCTGCTGAGATATTCCACCATGATGTTCTGTCTGACCTCAGCCCAAGAACAATGGAAGCAACCAACCAAGGACTGAGACTTCTGAAACCATGAGCCCAGAATAAACTTTTTCTTCTCTAAATTATACTTATCAGATATTTTGGTCACAGTGACTAAAAGCTGCTTAACACAATGTACTACAGGTAAAACTACATATATTATAAAATGAATAAAATTGTATTATTTTGATATTACAATACTTTTCCCAATGTAAAATAATAATAAATTAACATTAATGTTACTTACACAAAATCTTAATAAAACAGCAGACTCAAATAAAAAAAACTGAAAAAAAATAAAAAGCAACTTTATATATCATATTTGCATATAAAAGTATTTATGCTGTAAGGTTAATTTTATAATAGTACAGAATATTTCTTCATTTTTAAAATTCCTCCAGGGGAATTTATATCAAAAGGAAATGAGATATTTAATATGAGACATCATTTAATTATTTGCCCCATTTCCAATCTTAACATAAACCACAAAAATGACTAAGTATGAATTACCATATTTTGTAGTTTATGTAAATTAAAAGATTAAAAAGTTATGTCTGTAGCTAAGGAAAATAAGTAAAACATTTTACAACTGCTTATCAATTCTAAAGCCAGTGATTTGATTTCAATTGTTCTATCCATAAGAATCAATGAAATACTATTTTTTAGGGACAGGAATTGAGATGAGTTGAAGATTGAAATAATGCCAAGCACTTGAATCTTTCAACAGCATAATCATACTCTGATCACTTGAGAATGAAAAAAAATGATTGTTAATATTTTTAGAGATTTCAAATAAAGAACTTTGTGAACCTCTGCTTTCAATTTCCAAAAATCCAGTCTTCTAACCATAGTATTTATGATTAAACAGTGGAGTTTTATTATAGTATTCCTCTACATTTCACAGCATGTTTCCACACACTGTTTCAGAGGGAATCAAGGCATGAGAAAGTACTTGTCTAAAGTCACCATGAACCCAGAATGGAAAGCTTGCAGTCTGTGGTCTTCCCATCTCACCACAGTTTTTTTCTCTCTTTTTTTTTTCTTTTAGGTGGAGAATCATGTCCATCAGAACTTTATATTTATGCAAATTAATTATAGACTTCTGTGTTTCATTATGGCATATAACATAATTAATCTATATTTTCCCAAACACCTCCCTTTCTCTTCTCTCCACTTTCCTCCCTCCTCTGATTCCTATACTCTACTGGCTTATTCTCTACTGGCCTCCCTTCTACTTTCATGACATCTTATTTTTTTCTTTTTTTTCATCTCGGCTTCCATATATGACTGAAAATATATGACATATGTCTTTCTGAGTCTGGCTTATTTTGCTTAACATGATGTGCTCCACTTTCACTCATTTTCCAACAAATAACATAATTTTGTTCTTCATTTTGGCTGAATAAAACCTCATTGTGTATATATACCACATTTTCTTTATCCATTAATTGGTTGATGGTTTCATAACTTGGACATTAAGAATTTTGCTGTGATAAACATGGGTATACATGTATGTATGAAGTATGCTGACTCTAATTCTTTTGGACAAAGACAGGCGTGCTATAGCTAGATTATATTGGTTTCTGAGGAACCTCCCTACTGATTTCCATACTGCTTGAACAAATTTACATTCACAACAACAATGTGTAAGAGATGCTTCACCCCACTAGAACCCCCACATTCTTGCCAGCCATTATGGCTATTCGTACACTCCATGATAGCAATTTAGCATCTTAATGTAGTTTTGATTTGCATCTTTTCTGATGGCTGAAGATTTTGAACATTTGTTTTTCATAGAGTTGTTGGTCAATTGTGCTTGTTTTGAAAAGTGTCTATTTTGTTCTTTTGCCCATTTATTTTCCTAATTATTGAATGGGTTATTTCATCAAAATGTTCCTTAAATCTTAAATCATTGCTTTTACTGCCTTTTGGAATGAGCATAGGTGTTTGAACTTACTTGTATAGAAATACATACACATTTATGTGTGTATAAATATTCTGTATATATATATATCTATATATATATACATATATATAGATATATATACATGTAGCAACATTCTGAGACATCTTTTAACAATAGATATATCTAATAATTATAAGTTATATAAATATGAATTAGGTATTGAATTGTTTGACTTTCTAGTCAAGGCAAATAACAGTGGCTCACAACACAGGAGTAGTACCAAATAAATGCAGTAATTCATTCCCTTTACACAAATAGCTGCTGAAAGGCAGACAGAGGTGTCAGTTGTGTGGGGTGCAGGTGATTATGGCCCAGTCCACACACCACAAGGTTGTTTTTTTTTTCTCCACCAGAAAACTGTCCATTAACTTTCCAAAGAGCCAAAAGCAAAAGGAGAGGAATTTGTGAAGTTGCTAGCCCATATGGCTGGTAGTGAGTTAATCTGTGTCTGAGCAGCAGGTGGCAAGAGCCAATCTGTCTGTTGGGGCTGTTAGTAACCCAGGGGCAGATCAGAGAACAGCAGGGAAGGTATAAACTCAGGCTGCAAATACAGTCAGGAATGTGGCAGGAAATTATTTCTGAAAACACACTTTGCAGCATAAGGGCAGCCATCAGATGCTACATGATAGTCTAATCTGCACTTCATTTTGGTAATTATTTAGAGTTATACAGGTAGGTATGAATTTTAGATAGTTGAAGATATGTAGTTATTGTTCACTTTATATAACACCTTGCCTTAAAATAATTATTTCAAGTGTCCTTGCTTCAAAATAAAATGTGCATGCAAAAAGATTTTGGGATTTTGAAAAAGGAAATGATCTAGATCAGCTATATTAGAAAGAGATAGGGACCTGTTCAAAAGGCAGAACCACAAAGATAATGGCTTTGTTAAATAACCAAGAGAAAATAGGGGCTGGATAGTATTTCCCTTGATGATCTGGCAAATAGAGAAAATGAGAAATAAATTAGTTGAAAACAACTAAAAGAACCCTGAATTATAGGAACAACTGGGTACCAAAAATTTTTTAAAAAGAACCATGCAAATTATTATCGGACAATGCTTATTAGTATCTTCTTTCCTTCCTTCTTTTCTTTTGCTTTCTTCCTTCATCTATCAGTAGATGTATCTCTCATCTATTGATGTATCTATATGAATGTTAAATCTAACATTAAGATTTGGCATATTTTTGTGTTCACAGAATTAAACCTAAACCATTTGCAAAAATAAACTAGACCAAGGAATCTGTTTACATGTAGTCTTCTTGTTTCTTAACCATGAAAATAAAGCATTAGTTTTCCTAAACTTAGTTAATATAACTTAGTTATATTAATCATCTGTCATTAAAATATTGAATAGAAGGGTTTAAGAGATAAATAATCAAAGGGGACTGAAAGCTGAATTAAAATGATATTCACAACTAGTATCAAATGTGATAACTAGGATCCCATAGTTCTAGAAAATCCAAACTGCTATTTATTTTTTTTCATTTTATTTTTTTTATATCTTTACATAAGCTCTATTATTATTATTTGCATTACAATTCTTAATACACCTCTATACCACAATTTATCATATCTTCCTATACAAGACATGCTGACACCAAATTCACATCTTCATACATGAACTTTGTACTATGATGAGGTTCTCCTTCCACCTCTCTCTCCCATTCCTCCCCACCCCTCCTCCCTATCTAGAGGTAATTTTCCTCGCATGGTCTCCCTCCTTATCACATCCTGAGTCACCCCCCTTATATCAGAGAAGACATTCAGCATTTGTTTTTTGGGGATTGGCTAACTTCACTTAGCATACTCTGCTCTAATGCCATCCATTTCCTTGCAAATGCCATGATCTTATTCTTTTTTAATGCTGAGTAATATTCCATTGTGTATAAATGCCACTTTTTTTTATCCATTCATCCACTGAAGGACATCTGGGTTGGCTCCACAGTTTAGCTATTCTGAATTGTGCTGCTATAAACATTGATGTGGCTGTGTCCCTGTAGTATGCTGTTTTTAAGTCCTTTGGGTATATATGTAAACATACAACCTTTTCAAACCTTTTTTACTCATAAAGAGCTTTGAGAACAAACTCTCTAGAGGGGAAAAGAATTAGAAAGGGCCAAGCATATGCTCAGGATCAGAATTCAAGTGAACTTCATGTTTTTCTTTCTGAGACCTATGACCATTAGTTTCAGTAGACTGAATTTCACCTTCTCTCATATCATAGCTGAAATTCTAAAACTAAAAGGTTTACTGTTTGGGGGTCTATCACCTGACCCTGGTGATAGGTTGTGGTTATTTCCATAGTGAGGCATATTCTTCTTTTTTTTCCCCTAGAAATAAGAAAAGTGAAATACTGTTAACTCCTGCACAAAGTCATTGCTACAGAGTGGTTCCTACCATTCTTCAATAGCCAGTATATGTTATCCACCTTACAATTGTCCTCTAATGCTTACATCACTTATATAATTTCAAGTGCTCTTGGGCATGGATCTCAGAGGCCAACTCAAATTCTCTTCTCTTTGCTCCAAATTGCAAAAACATCTCCAAATATGTTAGTGTGATCAAAGGAGGTATAATGGTCAAAATTGCAGCTGAACTGGGCCTCAGAGTTTTAAATAGTAAGAATCCGAAGATAAATTGTTATTCCATGAAGATTGACATGCTAGACATAAAGTCATCAAGAAGGATTCCAGACTGTATCCAGGGGGAGAATGCAGAAGAGCAGGATGCCTAAATTTACTTATATAATTCCTGAAATTGTAATACACATGTCTCATGAAATATGAAGTTCAAATTATGATAAATGCTAAGAATTTTATTAGATCTCAGCAAACCCTAGAAATGATGATTTGGAAGAAACTTGATTTTTTTGATGATCAAGGAAAATGACAACAATGACGAAACAAACAAACAAACAAACAAAACTTGTACAGAGGTATCTATAACCAAAAGGCTTTAGGGTAAAATGTATGTATATATTAGTAGTATTTAGCAATAATTTGGATTACCTACGTTTCAGAGAAAATATTAACGTATTTCTATGTAGAAGGAGTTTGTATTTTTAAATGGGAGGAATTTGTATTTATTTGCAAATGCACTATATTCTATGTAGCTGTAGAGAAACTAAAAACATATTATTAACATCAGACACAGACACATGCATGTCTATAATGAATTACACAGTACCCAGCAATGTCACATTTGCCACTTTCACCTATTCTTATAGTATTCATTTTCCTTAAATCATGACAACCTAATAAATCCCAGTTTACTACAAAGAATAGAAGCTTTCTCAAAAATAATAAAAATTTATGTTATTCATCTATGTATCTGAAAGACATCAATGTTCATTGTTTTTAAAACTACATTTTAAATTTATTATCACAGTAATATGTTTAAAAGTAACTCTACTCTTCCAAGTCCACTATTAATTCTTAAAAGCAATGACATCCAGCTTACTTTTTGTATATTTCATTATCCACACCTCAAAATAATATGTGTGTATAATTTCTTAATTTATGAAAATAAAGTCACTTGTCTATTGTCTTCTGATATGACCAAAAATATTTAAAGCATTTAAACTACCACATCACCTCCATGTACTCTGGGTATGTTTACATCACTATTCTTAAGTTTTTTTGGGGTAATTTCTATCATTTGGAACTATTTGAGAGAAGGAATATAAATTAATATAATAAATAAATGTGAACATAGCCCAATTTAATAAATCTCCAAAGTAACACTTGTATCACATTCTCCTTCCTTTCCTTGCAAATGTTAAGTTCCACTTAAATTCGGTGTTTATTTTTCCATACAAGTACATATTCACTTATATTTATCCATCTTTCCTGTTACAAACCCTTTTGAAGTTAAAGGTATTTTGAAATTCAGAATGATTTAGATACTATGAAAACATTACTATAAAGACACTATATACTATAGAATATGTAACATCTTCTGTAGATTTGGAGCAGGCTCTATAATTAAAATCAACAAATATTTCTGAAACAGAAAGCATAAATATCCATAGCAAGTGTGATAAACAAAAGGAAACAATAGCTTCATATTATTTAGGTCATATTTTGTCAGCAAGTGAATTAAGATTACGTAAATTTTATAGGCAATGCATTGGGGGTAGGGTAAAAAATCTCATTTTTATAGCTCTTAGGATTTGGGAGTCATTCATGAGAGATTGTGAAAATACACTAAATAATGGATTTTTATTACACTCCTAATACATTTGTTCCTAACTTTGTTGATACAGATTAGTGTAGTTCCCCTCTGTGAAACGCACTTATCATCATCAGTTCCCTTCCAGGGACCTTTCTTCCCAATGCCTACCTTTAAATGGAGGTCTTTTTTTGGTTTGATAACACTTGTATTCTGTTACAGAATGCTAACAAAGCTTGTTTTCCCTGCTATGTCTGTAATTTGATTTGGAGAGGGCATGTCAATTATCTGCTTACATTACTTTGTCTATGTGAATAAGGGTTATGCAGCTCCAGGGAGCACATCCATTTTTCTGCGAGCTTTATCTCCATTTAGTTCATTTCTTTGCATTATTTTAACAAACATACCTTTCAATTTACCCAGAATTTCTATCCAAATTTGTTTCCTGTCAGCTGCCTGTAAATACTGAACTCAGATCCTGCATTAAAAGTGATTTCCTTGTTGCTGTCATTGCCCTGTGTGCAAGGCAAACATTTGTTTCCAGTTTCCCACCATATCCTTCACTCTTTCTCCATCTGCTTTTTATCTTTAAAATTTGTTGAAATACATCATTTGCAAATGACTATTGTCTTTTATATTTATGTTGAGACTATACATGAAAAAGCATAATTGTTGTAAAATACTATATATATATATATATATATATATATATATATACACACACACACACACACACACACACACAAATAGTATCAGAAAGAAGAGCAAATGAATTTATATTGCTAGCTTAACATTTGTTTCTATAAATTTTAAAAAGAAAAATGTTCAAATGATAACTATAAAAGATTATATTATCCAGGAGCAAGGTGGCAAGGTGCAGAACGTAAACAGTAGTTCTGACTTTAAAATGTCAGTGAATTCAATACACAATGTAATAAACATGCAATTAAATTCAGGTATGCTTTTAGAATATAAGTAAATGGGCTGGGGATGTGGCTCAATCGGTAGTGCGCTCCCCTGGCATGCGTGTGGCCCCGGTTTGATCCTCAGCACCACATACAAATAAAGATGTTGTGTCTGCTGAAAACTAAAAAATAAATATTAAAAAATTATCTCTCTCTTAAAAATATAAGTAAATGACAATAACTCCCTATATTCTCATAAGGAAATCTAAATATGAAACTCATTTTATATTCTAAGAACTGTGATTATCTTATTTTGACACAATAGTAAGAAAGTACCAATGATTACAAAAGCATAAAGTTATGAAATAAAATATATTCCAGTATACTAGTCATTTTGTTACATGTGCATTTTATCACATCATGTTATATACCCTAAAAGATTCCCAATAAATTTATTAAAAATAAAATTTAAAACCATGAAAAAGAAATAACTTAAAAATACAATAATTAAGTAAAATCTGATCCAGTGGCTCAGGAGGCTGAGGCAGGAGGATAACAAGTCCAAAGCCAGCCTCAGCAAAAGTAAGGTGCTAAGCAACTCAGTGAGACCGTGTCTCTAAATAAAATACAAAATAGGGCTGTGTATCTCAGTGGTTGAGTGACCCTGAGTTCATTTCCTGGTACTCCTCCCCAGCCAAAAAAAAAGTAAATAAATAACTGATCATTGTCACACGAACACATGACTAAGTTCATAGGTAAATTATTGTAGGTTATTCTGCAGATTTTATTTAAAGAGGTTAACCTCTTTAAATAAAAAATTCCACTCATATTCCCACATTTTAACCGCTTCAGTCTGTACTCCACACACTTGCAATTGCCAGACTGCATTTCCTTATGTGAGACTTCCTCTGATTATTAAAGTCTTTATTTTATCCATGCACTGGACCAAAATGCCAGGGAAAATAGTTCCAGAAGAAGTACTCATCTGATGATTGATGAGAACTGGGGCATGAATATTTCAGCTTCTGTTAAGGACTTTATGTTTGCCCTTCTCCCCTGGCCCCAAATCTGTATGTTGAAGTCCTAACATTCAATGTGACTTGTGAAATACAAATATTTGGAGTATGTGTATTTGGGCCTATGAGGAGGTGATACAAATTAAATGATGTCAGAATGATGTCAGTAAGATGGGATCAAAAAAATCATATTTAATTTCAAAATACACAAAATATATTGTCCAGGGGGCTGTGGATGGAATGTTTGCCTAGCATGTTCAAAGACACAGTTTCAATTCCTAATATTCACACACACATATAGATATATGTGTGTGTATGTCCATATGTATATGTGGGTATATGTGGGTATATGTGTGTGTGTGTGTGTGTATATATACACACACACACACACAGAGAGAGAGAGAGAGAGAGAGAGAGAGAGAGAGAAAGAGACAGAGAGAGAGACTCAAGATAAATATATAGTCCAAATTAATAACATTATATTTATTTGATCTTCAGAAAGGGCAGTTTTTAGGGTGAAACAATATAGAGTTTGATTAATGCCAGAAATACTGAAAATGATGCGGCTTTTATATAGACAACATATTTGAGTAAATTTACATCAAGAAATTGCTTGGATAAATTCTAGTTAAATGAGATCACTGAGTGGAACCACTAATACCACTTCAGTTTATCAATTTTATCCCTGTATTGATAAGGAATAGCCCAGGCCCTGAAGCAGCCAATGTTATCATGCTTGCTTTTCTAACCAAAGTCAGAAATTATTTCTTGTTCTCTTCATATCATTGGACATATTTCTTAGTCATCTGGAAGAAAAGTACTTTCTCTTGCCTTTTCCAATATTGTTTCTTTTATATTGTGTATTTCAGAATAAATATTTGCAAATATTTGCATTTTTCATATTTGAGGGTTAAATTTAAACTTTATTTTCTAAGATCCCAAGTGCTTTTTTTAATTTTTTCATGAAAACTATCCAAGCCCCTCATATTTACACTGGTTACAGGGTTTCATTTGATGAAAGAAAACTATTCAAAAGCAATAAACAGAAGGTAGGCTGACTTTCTAGTTACTGAAAGCAAGAACTTGTTGCCTGTGTTCATGATTAAGTAATAAACTATTGTTATAGAGTTTATTAATTCCATCAAATCCTTTAATATAAGCTCATATTAATTGTATCTTTAAGCTTCATTCCTCAGCTTAGCAATGCTGAATTTTCCTAATTGGAATCTGGACTGTAATTATAATTTACTTAACGGGATTTTATGAAATGTGTTACCTCTTATAACACTTAAAGTTGAATCCCAAATCAAAATTTTGGAAAAAGGATTCTGAGGGAAGGTGCCTGAGCCATACGTGGAAAGCTTTGTCCCTTAGAGGTGTGTTATCTCTGAGAGTAAGGACATTTATATTCTTGTAATGCTGCAATGCTGTCTGTGGATAAACAATAATTTCAAACTTTTCTTCCTTTTTAGGAAAAAGCATAAAAATTCATTAACTAAGCATTGGAAACCTTTAAAAACATTTAAAGTATAATATCTTTTGGAGGACAGCATGTTTATATATTACACTTCTTCAGAATTATCTTAGGTGTGAAAATTTTCAAATGAGTAAGATGCCATCATCAATACTCAGTAGTCAGTGACTTAAGACTCACATCTTCTATATCAAGTTCACACTTCAACTTCAGCATTCAGCTAGTAAAGAAGTTGAAGTCAATAGCAAAAACATCATGTATAGTTATCACTGAAAGAATGTCCATGGACACATCTGGTACCAAAACTTCAGTGTCACAGATTTGACCACTATAGAAACATCTATAGGATTCTTAAAGTCTTATTATCTAATATCTACGCTACATGAGACAAAATGATATTTTGACAAAAATTATCAAAATAATTCAAATGTAAGAAAAGTAGTAAATTTAATCTGACTATTCTAAATTTAATCTTATAGTATGCTATGCATAGAAAATATAATAAGCACATTCAGAACTATACAATCAAAGGCAAATAGCTATTTTAAACAGGATTAAGATGTTTTATTTGTCAACTCTCTCTCCCCTCTCTTAAACCAGGAGATGGGTTGAGGGAGGATAAGCCAAGGCTTGCTGCTGCATTAAATTTGTTGACAATTAAACTTTTATATTCTCACCTGTTGTTTTTACTAATAATAATAATTACAATTTACTGAGTTTTAATATAGACCAGCCTTTAGACAAATCACTTTATACAACTTAATTCTAATGTTCTCTATCAATGGGTAAGACAGTTAAAGTTTAGAGAGACCAACAGACTTTCCCCTATTTACACTTTACAAGATGATGATTATTAGGGTTTAATGCAGGATTAAGAATTACAGAGAATTTTGAAAAGAATTTCCATTTCATAATAAAATTGGCACTTTATGTATTTTGTGCAATCAAATAAAACAATGTGTCTAAGTAAGTTTTGCAAACTAGAAAGCATTAAAATTTATCATTATTATTTATCTTGCTTAACAAACATTAAGTATACAGACCAGTAGATGAAACATGCACAGAGCCAAGATGGAGAAAGAGTTACTTCAAACAACTAAGACACTACATAAAATATATAGAAAAGTTGTTCTAAAGATATTGGACTCTGGGCAATAAAGGAAAAGGGAAACTAGAGAAGTAAGAACTGCCATTGCTAAGAGTTTCCTGACAATGATGTAGAGATAGGGGGCACCAGGTGGAGTCCAGAAATCTCTCTGCATTAACAAAATAGATTCTAGAGTCCATGAAGGTCAAGGTGGTTAGAATTCAAAGGGCTGAGTGCAGGAGTGAAAAAGAACTGCTCAGTGAGAACTCTGGAGAACAGCAGAGGGTCCCCTATGAGAATTCAGCTGAGAACTAATGATTGCATTCATTTGAGGAAACTAAAATCTAAGTTCACTGAATAGAGAGAAGATATTTTCCTCAATGGTTGCAAAAATTAATCCTTGACTACATGTGTTTTAATAATATTTGTCAAAACATAAAAGCAAGAGCAAAAAATGGCCAAATATTTTCAAATAGGTTAATCAAATTCCAAAACATTCAAGGATTTTTAGAGAAATATTTTACATGTTTTTATTTTTATTATAAAAATATTTAGTTGATAAAGATAGCATGTTTTCAATGCACACCACAGAATGATTTGATGTAGGTATACATTGCATAACTATTACCACAATCAAAATATATAACAGATCCATCAACATCCAGCTATTCATGAGGTCCCTAGAAATTGTTCATTTTATAACTGAAAATTTTGGACTTTGACTATCATATCCCCATTTTCCTCACCCTCCAGACTTTGGCAATCACCATTCTATTCTTTGTTTTTATAAATGTGTGTGTGTGTGTGAGTGTGTGTGTGTGTGAAGATTACACATGAGTGACAAATACAGTATTGGTTTCTGATGAGCTTATTTTGCTTACCATAATGTCTAATAGAATTTCCTTTGTTTCATGCCTGAATAACACACTAGTGCATGTGTATGTAGGTATTCTCACTGCATTCTCATTTGTATGTTTGTGTCTATATATGTATATATACATAAATTATATTTACATATTAAATATTTTATATGTATTATATGACATTTTATATGTTTATTTTATAAATTATATATTTTTCTCACACATTTTGTATCTTTTTAACTTTCAATGTACCTTTACACTGACTCATAACTTGACTATTGTGAACAAGGCTGTAATGAATATGAGAGTACAAAGCAGTTATATCTTGGAGAAGATAATTTCACAGCTCAGAGATTATAGCACTGGTCTTACAAAATAAAAATGAATAAATACAGTTCTCAACCAAGTAACTCTTACATCTCACCCTTGAAATCTAAACAAAGACTGTCACTCATGTAAAGCAAGGTGTTCATCAACTTTCTGTCACTATAACAAATGCCTGGAATAATCAATTTATAAATACAAAAGGTTGATTTTAGCTTATGTTTTGGATCCGGTTACTTTTAGGCCTCTGGTGTGGTGTGGTGGTAGATAGCAGTGGCAGGGAGAATGTTATACAGCAAAACTGCTCACTTCATGACCAAAGATAAAAAAATTAATCAAGGAAGGGAGTAGAGTCCACAGTCCATTTAAAGGGCAAACTCCCAAAGACCTAAAGAACTCTCATTAAGCTCTACCTCTTAAAAGTTTCTCCACCTCCCAATAGTGCCTTTCTGGGGAACAAGTTTTACTACATGGGCCTTTGGGGGCCATTAAAGATCAAAACCATGATAAGCAGAAAATAATAATTGAGGAAGATAATATCAGTCACATGAAACAGACTGAGAAGTAACACACATGATAAAATTAGACAAGGGCATAAAAATTATTACAAGTATATAGCATATACACAGTAATCTAGAGGAAAAAAAGAAATATGTTTAGCAGAAATCTGGAAGAGATGTTAAAGAGAAAAAAATCTGACTTTGGATGAAAATTATAATATCAGAAAAAAATTGGATTTTATAAATAACAGCTAATGAAGAAAATATGTTAATGATTTTAAAGACAGAGCAATTGAAACTATCAAAACTTAAAAATGTTTTTTTAAAAAATGGAGAATTGGTAATTTGTGGCTTGTGGTCTAACATACATGATACTTGGATTCTCTAATAGGTGGGGCAGAAAAATGCATTTGAAATATAATATCAAATATTTTGCCGAACTGGAGAGCTGCTAAAAATTCACAGATCAAAAATGAAGAATAAACTCTAATTATAAGAAGAATGAAGAAAATTATACCTATATACTTCATAACAAGGTAACTTAAATCCAATGATAAAAATATTTTAGAAGCTCAATGTGAGGGAAAAGCATGGTTCATGTAGAAAAGTAAGATGAGAAGGTGAGCAAATGCAGTGTTGAAAACAATCCAAACACAAAGGCCTGGGAGTAACAGCTTCAATGAACTAAAGAAAAATATTGTACATCTAGAATTCTCTACAGACCAAAACTAATTTTTAGAAATGAAGGAGAAGGAAACACCTTATTTTAGACCTAAAAAAGCTAAAATAATATCACAAGCAGACAAGAAATGTAAGGGGAGTACTTCAGGCAGAAAGGAGAACTATACCAATTGGGAATCTGGGTCTGCATGAATAAAGATCACTCAAAATCATCCCCCATCCCTCTCTCTCTTTCTCTCCCTTCTACCCCGTGTGTGTGTGTGTGTGTGTGTGTGTGTGTGTATGTTTGTTTGCTACTGGGGATTAAACCCCGGACATGTTTGCCACTGAACAACATATCCAACTGTTTTTATTTTTTATTTTGATATGGGGTCTCATTAAGTTGCTGAACCTACGGAGTCACTGGGATCCAGGAATGTGCAATTGAACCTGGCTAAATATAATATTTTTAATTAAAATTTATTTTCAAGATAATTAGCAAAAATAAAATAGCAAAACATTTCAATAAGAAATAGTTATAGAAATAAGCATGGTATTCTAAGTTTATTATACTATATGTGATGTGGTATATTATCAACTAAAAGCAAACTTAAAGTTAACTGAGAACTATAAACTCTAAAGAAACAAATTATATCACAGTATAGATAATAAGACAAATAAAAAGAAGATGGGTAATAAAAGTATATTAAGTTAATAAAAAAGGCTGAAAATATTAAAAAAATGTAAAAAGGGAACAAATGGGACAAATAAAAAATAAATATGAGTGTTTGATTTAAACCTAACTATATTAACAAGCGCATTAAATGTAAGTGTGTAATTGTCCTGAACACCACAATTATTGTAAGAATGGATCAAATGTAAAACAAAACCATCTGATGTATGCAAGAATCCCACATTAAATAAAAAGACAAAAAAAGTTTAGGACCAATTGAAACCAGAAGAGCTATTGTGATAACACTGATCTAGAGAGCTCAGATGGCTATATTAATACTAAAGTAAATTTTAGAACTAAAAGAGGTAAGCAGTATCAAGTCCTTGTTTCTTAAAACAAAATCAATCAATTTATTTTCCACAATGGAGCTGTGAGGACATCACCCTCAATTTTCTGCCCAAAAGCAATGATAAAACATAATAAAATTGCCGACTTCAACCATTTAAGGTTACTGGAGAAGAAAAAAAAGATATATAACTAATTGAGAATCAATAATTAATTAAAAAATCTAGCCAAGTTTAAGAAAGTACAATGCATTTGGTGGCTTCTTGCCTTCTTTTCACATCTTCTCCAAGTCTCAATTAGCACAGCAGCATCAAAAAGAAAACAATGCAGGGCTGGGGATGTGGCTCAACCGGTAGCGCGCTCACCTGGCATGCGTGCGGCCCGGGTTCGATCCTCAGCACCACATACCAACAAAGATGTTGTGTCCGCCGAGAACTAAAAAATAAATATTAAAAATTAAAAAAAAAAGAAAACAATGCATTACATACAGGGAAGCAATTATTCTATGAAAATCTGACTCTCTTGATTCTCGCCAGAAGTAATGAAGAGAAGAATGTATCCAGTGATAAAAGAAAAACAAGATTCTGGGCAAAAGCTAATTTCCAGTAAAAGAATTCTTCAAAAATGAAGTAAAAACTTTTATGTGTAAACAAAGACGGATGGAACTTTTTCCTTGAATAATTGTCTCAAAATCTTTAAGCAAGTCATTTGAGCTGAAATAAAATGACATCATATAGTAAGCTGAATCCAAATAACAAAATACAAAAGTGAGAACATTAAAAAAAGGAAAGTTTCTGGATTAAAAAAAAAATAAAAGGAATGTATGTTACATTTTATAAAACAAATTGCAAAACTGTGTAATTGGTTTTATAGCATATATAATTAATATGTATGACAGTAAGAGAACAAAGTAGGTGGGCAGAGATGACTGTATTTGTCATTTTAATATTTTACCAGAGTCTATGTTTGAGTCTATATTTTATCAGAATTTTGTGTAAATCTAAGGTAGATTTTGTATGTGTATGTGTGTGTCTGTGTGTGTGTATGTCTGTGTCTGAGTGTGTGTGGTGATGGGTATTGTACCCAGGGTCTTGTGCATGCAAGGCAAGCACTCTACCAACTGAACTATATCCCCAGCCCTAAAATAGATTATTATAAGTGAAGATGCATATCATAATGCCTACAGCAAACTACTAATAAGCTTAAAAATGTAAAAACATCAAGAAAAAATCAAAAGGATACACTAAAAATATCTCTTTATCATAAAAGGAGGTAGTAAAGAATGAAATAAAAAAGTACAAGATGTAAAAAAGAAAGTCAAAACACAGATAGGAAATCCAACAATTAGAACTATTATACTAAACTAACCATGTCATTCTAATAAAAAGCTGAAATTGGATTAAGAAATCAATTTATAACTAAATAGAGCACCCTGAAATTCAAAGATAAGAAAAATGGCAGTATAAATGACAAAGTAGACTTTAAGGCAAAAATATTATTGGAGGAAAACGTGGCTAATTTTTAATTACAGATCAATTCATGTACATTTACCTAATAATAGAGTCCTTAAACACAGAAAGCAAAACTTCACTGAACTAAAAAGAAAATACTATGATCATACAATAATAGTAGATAGAACATCAATATATATGGACTTAATTATGACACTCTCCATAACATATTAGAACAACTAGACAGAACTCAACAAAGATATACAGGATTTGAATGACATTATCAGTCTATTTGTCCTCACTGGAAACAAGTCATTTTCTTTTTGAGCAAACAAGGCACATCTCACAGTAATGTAGGTGAGGCTGTAACCCAAGACGCACTTTCAAAGGCTGAAAAACATACAAATGTTTTTCAACTCAAAAAAATTAAATGATATGCTTGAATCAAATGTATGAAATATGATATATCAAGTGCTTTGTAATGTTTTGAACAACTAATAATAATAAAAAGGGAAAAAAGAAATTAAATGAGAAATCAACACCAGAGTGAAATTTTGAGAAATTCCTGTATATTTAGAAATGAAAGGGTGTCTGTGTAAATAACCCATGGGGCAAAGAAAACTCAAAAAGTGAGATACAAAGATATTTTAAAATGAATGAAAATTTTAACAGGCAAAAAACCTGTCTAAGCACAGCAAATGTTTTAGAGGAAAAATGGCTATAAATGCCTATATTAGAAAATAAAATAGGACTTATAAAAATCCATGAATTAATTGTACAACTTGAGAAGCTAGACAGAGAATGGAAAATTAAACTCAAAGCACAAGCATGGAATAAAAAATGAATAGAAACAAGTTGACAAACTAAAAAGGCAACCAAGAGAAAATAACAACAAGACTAAAAATTGTCCTCTCTTAAGGTCAAAAAAATTGAAAAAATCATGGACTTAATAGTAAAAAATGATAATGATTCAAAATTACAAAACTGGGAATAAAAAAAAGAAGTATCATTACTAATAAGGAGAAAGTAAAACACTATAAAGAAATACCATGAAAATTTTTAGCAAATAAAATAACTTTGGCAAATAGATAAATCCCTAGAAAAACAAAACTAAAAATGACTCAAAACTAACTCAAAAAGAAATAAAAAGTCAGGAAAAAATCTATTTGTCAACAACAAATTTTAAAATTAAGTATTTAAAATCCTTCCAATAAGCTGGAGATGTGGCTCCAGTGGTAGCACGCTCGCCTGGCATGCATGTGGCCCAGGTTAGATCCTCAGCACCACATACAAAGATGATGTGTCTGCCAAGAAATAAAAAAATAAATTAATAAATATTAAAAGATTCTCTCTCTCTCTCTCTCTCTCTCAAATAAATAAATAAATAAATAAAATCTCTCCTATGAAGACTGAGCCTACTTGTCCTCAAAGCTGAATTCAAAACATTTTAAAGAAAAAGGTAATATCAAGCTTCCACAAACTCTGTCAGAAAACAAGAAAGACCAAGTCTCAACTTGTTAGAAAATGAAATCATAAAAATATGCAGACAATTATCACACATTAACTTAGATTTATAAGTCCTTACCAAAGTAATAGCAAAATAGGTCCAGAAATATAGAAATATATTTCTGAAAAGGTGGTATTTATCTTTCAAATGTAAGGCTGGTCCCCAAATTAATTAATGTAATATACTATATTAAAGAGAATAAAGAACAATGGACCATATTATCACTTCAAGAAACACAGAAAAAATCATTTGAAAAACATCCAAAACAGAGTCACAAATAAAATTCTAAACAAACTAGGATAGGAAGGGAAATTATTTTACTTGATAAGTGAAAGCTGTGGGAAACTTATAGCTAGCATTATAATTCAGGGTAAGAAATTGAATTATTTTCTTCCTAAGATCCAGAACAAGACAAGCATGATACCTGTTGCCATTTATTTTCAACATTGTACTGGAGATTTAATCAGGGCAATAGAACAATCAGGGCAATAAAGCTAAAAAATAAGTAAATAAGTAAGTAAGTAAGTAAATAAATAAATAAAGTCATCTAGATGGGAAAGGAAAAAAATAAAACTATCCTCATTAGCAGATACCATGATTCTGTATTCAAATTCTGTGTTATCCACAATGTCACAGGACAAAGGATATAAGATCAACAGGATTTAAGATCAACAAATAAAAATCATTTTTATTTCAAAATATTAGCACTAAAATACTTGAAATATTTCACAATGATAATACTAATTAAACAGAAGAAATAAATAAGATCAAAGCCATAAAAAGAAAAGTTCACTAAAGAAAAAAATTAAGAAACTCCAATAGCTTTATGTTGATTAAAATAATTAATGTTGCAGTATTATTTTTTTTAACTTCCAATAAAAAACTTTAGACCCATGTGGCTTCATTGATGAATCCTACCAAATACTTCAGAAAACAAATTGTACACAAACTCTCTAAAAGTATTAAAGAGAAGAAAATACTCCTCAACTCATTATATAAAACCAAGGATATTTTCATATGAAACTGGAAAAAAATTCATAAAAACTGCATACAAAATATCATTGTGAATATAAATGCCAAAATTTTTAGGAAATGGAAAGCAACAATATATAAATGGTGACATGGAAGGCCAATTAGAATTTATTTCAGTAGTTCCAGGTTAATTTAACATTTTAACAGCAATAAAGATAATGTATCATTTTAATAGATTAAAACAACATGATCATCTCCACAGACTCAGAAAACTCAAAGTGGGGCATTAATACAACATTCACTATGACTAAACATTCTCAGCAATCTAGAACAAGAACATTATCAACGCAGCCAAAGAAATCTATGAACAACTTGTAGCAAATGTGTTACTTAACGATAAAGATTAGATGATTTTAACTTGTAATAAGGTACAGGAAGATGATTCTTATTCTCACATTTTCTATTCATCATTTTACTGAAGATTTAAGTAAATGCAATTAAAGAAGTAAAAGAAAAGTTATTCAGTTTTGACATAAAATTTTAAAACTATGTAAAAATAATATGATTGTCTATGTAGAAAATTCTACTGAATATCAAAAATATTACCCAAATTAACAAATGACTTAAGCAGTCTGCATAGATGAGATTAATATTAAAAACTTATTAGACTTAATATATGAGAATCAAACATTTATCAATCAAAAATTTTATAAATATGCAATTTCAAATAGCATCTAAGATGTGAACTGCTTAGGGATGGATCTGAAAAAAAATTGATCAAAACCTGTTCACTGAATTTATAAAACATTCCTGAAAATCATTAGAGTTATACAAATGAGGAGATAAATGAAGATTAAGAACTAGAAGTCTTGAGCTGGGGATGTGGCTCAAGCGGTAGCGTGCTCACCTGGCATGCGTAGGGCGCTGGGTTTGATCCTCAGCACCACATAAAAATAAAATAAAAATGTTGTGTCCACCGAAAACTAAAAAATAAATATTTAAAAAATTCTCTCTCTCTCTCTCTCTCTCTCTCTCTCTCTCTCTCTCTCTCTCTCTCTCCTTAAAAAAAAAGAACTAGAAGTCTAAGTATATTTAAGATGTCAATACTCATAGATTCTGCAAAGTAACAATCAAAATTCTAGTAGCCTGCCAGGCATACTGACAGACACATGTAATCCCCATGACTCAGGAGGCGGAGGCAAGGAGGATCACAAGTTCACAAGTTCAATGACAGCCTTGGCGAGGCCCTAAGAACTTGGTGAGACCCTGTCTCAGAATAAAAGGGCTGGTGTTGTGAACTTTAAGATTCTCATAAAGATAAGAGTAATAAAGACAGTTGACACAGGTAAATAAATCAATTAACCCAAATGGAGTTCAAAAATAGACTCACATATATATGAGCATGCATTAATTCACAAAATAACCATGTCCATTCAATGGAGAAAGGACAATCTTCAGAAAATAATTTTGGAACTATTAGATATCTGTTTCAAAACAATAAATTTGCTTCTATAAACAGTTACTTCAAAGTAGATTATACCTAAATATAAAAATTAAAATTACAAAATGTCTAAGAATAAGGTGACAATATTTGTAAATTGGAGTTAGCTTTCTTAGTTATACCACCAAAGGCATGACCATAAAAGGAAAAAAAGTGATGACTTGGATTTACTTAAAGAACATCTGTTCAACAGAAGATAATATTTAAAAAAACATGAAAAGACCATGCATATTCATTTATTGAAGTTCATCTAGTTTAGTTCCACAGTTTAGCTATTGTGAATTGTGCTGCTCTAAACATTGATGTGGCTGTGTCACTGCAGCATGCAGTTTTTAAGTCATTTGTGTATAGATTAAGGAGTGGGATTGCTGGTGGTTCCATTCCAAGTTTTCCAAGGAATCTCCATACTGCTTTCCAGATGGGTTGTAGCAATTTGAAGGCCCACTAGCAATGTAGGAGTGTGCCTTTTCCCCCACATCCTCGCTAACACTTATTGTTGCTTGTATTCTTAATAACTGTCATTCTGACTGGAGTGAGATGAAATCTTAGAGTAGTCTTGATTTGCATTTCTCTAATTGGTAGAGATGATGAGCATTTTTTCATATATTTTTTTGATCAATTGTATATCATCTTCTGAGGAGTATTTATTCAGTTCCTTATCCCATTTATTGATTGGGTTATCTGTTTTTTGATGTTAAGTTTTTTGAGTTCTTTATACCTTCTGGAGATTAGCCCTCTATCTGATGTGCATGCAGTAAAAATTTGCTCCCATTCAATAGGATCTTCACCTCACTGATTGTTTCTTTTGCTGAAAAGAAGTTTTCCAGTTTGAATCCATCCCACTTATTTATTCTTGTTTTTATTTCTTGCCCTATAGGAGTCTTGTTAAGGAAACTGGGACCTACTCTGACATGATAAAGATTTGGACTTACTTTTTCTTCCATTAGGTGCAGGGTCTCTGGTTTAATTCCTAGGTTCTGGATTCACTTTGAGTTGAGTTTTGTGCATGGTAAGAGATAGGGGATTACTTTCATTTTGCAATGGATAAAGAAACTGTGGTATATACACAATGGAATATTACAAAGCATTAAAAGAGAATAAAATCATGGCACAGATAAATGGATAAAGTTGGAGAATATCATGCTAAGGGAAGTAAGCCAATCCCCCAAGTCCAAAGGCCGAATGTTTTCTGTAATAAGAGGATGCTGATCCATGATGAGGTTTGGGGGAAACAAGAAAAGAATGGAGGAACTTTGGATAGGGCAAAGGGGAGGAGGGGGAAGGGAGGGCACATGGGAATAGGTGAAATGAGATGGACATCATTACCCTAGGTACATGTATGAACACATGAATGGTGTGACTCGACTTTGTGTACAAACAGAGAAATGAAAAATTGTGCTCCATATATGTACTATGAATTGAAATGCATTCTGCTGTCATGAATAACAAACTAGAACAAATTAATTAATTAATTAAAAAAATGATTGATAAAAATTACCCAATCTTAAAAAAAAAGACTATGCACATATAGCAAAAAATTATTTGCAAATCATAGGTGTAAAGGTTTATGTTCTGTCTTAAAGAATAACTCTAAACTAAAAATCAAAGAAACAGTTTTTGGTTTATTTGGGGTTTTAATGTTTTCTTCAAGGAAGCTTTTATAGTCCACTGTGTACTAAAATATCTGAAACAATATATTTATAATACTTTTTAATGAATTGAGTATGTGTATATATATTTTTGTTTTATAAGCTAGTATTTTTTAATCTATAGAATTTCATCTTTGACTCTGAGGAATTACCTTGTACTATTTCTTTGATTTTTTTTATTCTTCTAGACAATGAATGTGTCTCTGTTCTAAGCCAGATAACAAGTTCAGATTATTCTCATTCTTCATTAATCATCCCTCTTTACTTCTCTGACTCTGAGGACATTCATTCTTGCCCATTTGATGCAAACATTACTAACTCTCTTATATACTGTTTGTCACACGCTAAGAATTAGTATTTGGTAGCTTAAGCTAAATGAAACCTTGTTGTATGACTAAATATTTGTATCTATAAAAAACTTGTAGAAAATATATGATGGATAATATTGTCATTTTAAATAACATTTTTATACTACCAAACCAAGCAAGACAAAGGGGAATTAATTTTATTGGAAATCCGAAAAATCCAGTATTATACTGTGCTGATCAGAAAATAAGTAATAATAATAATAATAATAATAATAATAATAATTCATAAAATACCCACAAGAAAAAGAAGTACAAATCTCAAAAAGTTCATAGCCTTTTAGGGCATGGATACATGAATAAGTAAATAAGGTTAAGGTTATTTTTACATGCTATAAAATAAATGACTAAAAGTCATGCTAATATTTCATAGAATTAATCCACATATTTCCATGTTTGAAGAGTGGAATTTGAGAACTGTTGTATTTTAACAGTTTCTGAATTAGTCATTTATGGTGTGGCAAGGACACATATATACTTTGAAAGTAGTTTTTGTCTGTTTGTGTGTTTGACTTAGTGCACAAGAGAAAGGGTAATTTATGCAAGATATGGAGAGGATCTCACAGGGAGCCACCTCACTGCAAAATACTTCCTAGGTAGGACGTTAGATGAGAACAACTTGGCATGTGATTGGGTGGACCTCTACGCCAAAGTTCATCCTAAAAATTTATTCTGTGGGGAAAGCATGAGAAAAGAGATGAGAACCACACAACCCAAAATACAATTTTATTACTATCTCCCAAAAATTATACCTTTAGGAAATGGCTTAATTTTTATTTCTTTTTTGACAACCAGATTTTTCTTTAATGTGCTATTTTGATTTTGTAGCATTTCATCTTATACAACTTAGAAGTATGTAAGTTGTTAAAAGGTGGTTTTTATGAACACAGGAAGTTACTGTCAAATTTGAGTAATGATCTCTATTGAGACTGGGAGAAGTGCATATATCATATTCCTTTGTGTCAAATAAAATACTGTTTTTTAATGGTAAAATATTCCCACTTAGTAATGGTCTTTGGCTTTGTAAAGTTACATATAGTCAGTCAATTTGAATATTTCATAGGATGAAATCATCAAGTAATCTCTGTTTTCCAATTCACTTTGTGCAGTAAATTGCTCTGATGGAGTTCTCATACGTAATATGCAGTACTACAATTTTATCGATGTTTCCAACTTCAAAAATTCAATACATGCAATGGAAATCTCTAATACTCATCTACTTTAAGTTTAGTATTCTATTTCCTAGAAAAATAAAAACACATAGTGCACTACATAACCATTGAAACAGTATACATCTATCTGCCAAAATTGAGCTTATTCTTGAATATATGCACTTGGTATATTGCTTGGTATTAGGTATATAAACTTGGAAAATCATTTATATGCCTAAAGGTTCATTTTTAAAATGTGAAAAAAAAGGGGAAAAAGAAAATGGAAAAGACAATATAAATACCTCAAATTTGTTGTCAGGTTTATGTAAACTAGAAAAAAAAATAAAATGACATATTATATAAGTGACTGACTGATATATAAAAGATACCAGTCAGTCACTTATATAATATTTGTGCTTCTTTTTAGAAAGAGTTGAAGATTGGTGGAACTAAAGCTACATATGCCAACTCTAATAATCGCAGAAAGACTATGTTGGATTCTCAGGAAGACAGAAACTGGGAGATACATTGCATTAGACACACCTTGATAAAATTCAGGAGAGCTTTAACTAAGCAGGTGACCAACTTGGGTGACAGGCTCCTTAGTACCTGCTATATCATTCTTTATATAAAATATGCCTTCATTGAAAATCATCTAATCTAAAATTGAGCCTACTCTAGAATAAGAAATGTAGTTAACACTGGCCATTTTTAATCTTTGTTTCCATTCTGCTCAGCACCTTTCACTTTATTGGTACCCCAGTGAGCAAAGTTTCAGCTCAGCAGATGCAGCACCTTCCTAAGGACAAGTGCAAAGCCCCTGTTGGTCATTGTAACAGCCTTGAGGAGTAGTTCTCTAACAGATGATCAAACTTGGGCCAATTAAATGAATTCTCTTGCATTTTTTTCCCAACTGAAGCTTGTGAGGAAGACATCTCCTCTTAGGTCACAGAACTGGAAAGTGAACCTGGCATAGACAGTAGCCATGTTTTCTCCTGTGCAGCAGAGATAAGCTTGACAACATAAATGAGAGATGAATACCAAAGAGTTTCTAATGACTTCTAGTGTTTGGACCCAGTCATTACCCAAATTTCTCAGTGACAGTACAGCTGACCTTTTGGGCTTCTTATGTCCCTGTTGTGAGGGGTGGCCCAGGCTGGTCTCTGCTCAGTAGATTCTGGTTTTGACAACACAAAGTCTCAAACATTGTCAAATGTTGGTGAGGGAAAAAAATACCTCCATTGAGAACCACTGAGTGTGTCATCTACCTCTGGATTTGCCAATTATTTGAGCTGTGAAGTCTTCCCCATTAGCTCAATATAATCTGTAAATCACTCAGGAATCTCAACTTATTTGTACATGATAAGTAACTTGCACAAGAAAGTTACAATGAGAGTTAGCCCTACATCCTTGTATGAAGGCATGTGGGTGTACGCCATAAGAAAAAAAAAACACACAGAGGAAGCCCCTTCTGTAGGTATCCAGAGGAAAATCATAAAGGATCTGAATTCAGAGAGCTTTGGAATGCTCCAGATTGTTGATTTGTGAAGCACATAGACCAAGATGTGCTTCCAAAAACTTTATTCTGAGTTTAGCTATGCCTGCGAAATGGCTGGTTAAATAAGCATAAGCAAAATGTGTTCTTTTATTATTATAAGATTTCTCATAGCCTCTAATCTGCTGCTGGGCTTTAATAATCTTTACCAGTTTCTCAAATTTCTACAACCATTTTTTTAAGAGTTCCAGGTAACATTTTTTCATGATGAACATTCTACAGATCTCAATGTCAGGTATAATAGTCCACCAAGCCCAAAGGCAGTCCAATGTGGGAGACAAAGAGCGAGTGTTCTTATGGGCCTCTTTTTTTTTTTTTTTTGGAGTACATTTATCTTTTATCTGCATTTGGGGAGAAGTGGGAATTGATGATGGACTATTTTATAACAGTTTGAAGATTTATCCCTAAAGCAACCAAAGACAATGAAGAGAATTACAAGATTTCTTTTGGAAATCTTGTTGCTCTACAGAGGATGGATCCCAGTGGGGTAGCCAACAGCCAAGGCAGTGACTCACCATTGAAATGGATCACATCAGAAGTGCCACGTGTGCTGGTGATGTCAATAGCATCAAAATTGATGGAAGTGATTTGATTTTTTTCATCCATCAGACTGATGCAAAAGATTGTTTATCACTAATCCTCCATTTGATGTTACTATGTTTAATCGCTTTGACAGGTGCTTCTAATTTCAAAGATCACATGCATTTCTTTTCTTTTTAACACCTGTGAGTCAAATTTGATAGGAAGATAGTGCACATCAGTGATGGATTGCTTAGAATCTGGCCTCACTAGAACAGATACTCTCTTTAATAAATGTTTTCTAGAAGTCAATTCCACTAGCTCTATATCTGACTCCATTTTTAGCCATAAAACATGAAATATCAACATATCCAATTCTGCAATACAATGTATGAGTGCCTCAGCTGCCCTTGAGCCTCAGTGTATGGTTTTCTTGGTTAATTTGCAAATGGAAAGCCTCGAGTGACTCCCTGGCCACTTCCCTGTGTTAAAATTGTTGGGGTTGTAATGAGCATCTTTGGATCAGATACTTTCTGGCTCTTGCTGTCTTTGTGGCCTTCATGTTAGAAGATAAGGATTTGGCCAACCAGCAAGGGATCACACTGGGAGCTCGCAGGGTCTCACTCATGCCTGGCAGCATCTGAATGCTTGTTGTCATTATGCAAGTTATCATCCATCAGCAGGCAGCTACATTAGGACTTCTAGCCAGCAGCGAAAACATTTGTGCTTGTGGTTCCTCCCTGAGTATGCTGGACCCAGTGCCCATCAGACAAGAGGATTGTATACACAGTCCCTGCCCAATGCTCTGGACCACGCTAACAGCTGTTCCAGGCCAGTGTTGGAAGGCTCACCTGGCAGCCCTGTTAGAGCTTGGAAAGAGATGTGCAGATTAGAGGCTGTTTGCTCAACACAAAGGGCTTTCTGTGGAAGAACCATGGGGAGGCAGGGGAGGGAAGTGCGGAAGCTGAGGATAAAGCTAACAAAGCATTTCTTAATAAAATGGACCAGATGATGTAGTCACAGGAGTGTACAAGATCAACCTAACTCAAAATGCAAAAAAGACAAAAAGCATTTTGATCTTGATGGAATGACAGGTAGCTTACGCAGTTGTGTTAAAAGGAAAAAAAAATGATTCCATAACCAACTGAAAGGGTAAAGTTTCTAAGCTGCAAAGCCTGAGTTAAAATGTAAAGGGCCAGGCATTTTAAAAATGCTTCTAAACTGCAAAGCCTGGGTTAAATTTCTGAGGCAGTTAAGACAATGCCCTACTGTCCATCTGGTTGTTTAATAACTTAGGACCCTGTGTAGCCCAGCAAGTAGGCATCCAGGCCCTGAAACCAATCAGTTTGAATGTGTACCCCGCTTAGAAGTGACCAAACACCCCTGCCCAGCCTGTTCCCGTCAATGAATGTACTAATCAAGTCTAAGAATTATTGTTTGATTTTCCCGAGGTGTATGGTGATTTGTTAAAGGAGACTATGATATGTATAAAGTCCCTGCCCTCCCCAAAAAGTGTACTTAAGCACTGCTCAACCCCTGCCCAGGGCTCTGGGGTACTCTATCTTCCTGAGTGGGCCTAGAGCCTCAGTGCGCTGAATTAGGATCCTCAATAAAAATCCCCTTATGCTTATTGCATGAAGCCGGTCTCTTGTGGTCTCTTCCTCCAATGTTCTGCTGGTCCCTTACACAACAAACAAATACTCATCAAGCACATTGCATGTCCCCAGACACCTGAGAAATATGAGACAGGAAGTTAGTGCCCAAAGGCCTGGGAGACTGGCAGTCATTTGGGTCAGGTAAGACAAATCCACAGGAAGCAGGTGGCAGAAATGCTATGGTTATCAAGAGCTGAATTTCCATGTGTGGAACTTGCAGGAAGAAAGAGTGAGAATCAGTCTTCTAACCTTTAGGCCTCTCTGTGGATGCAGATACACAACACCCCTCATTTAAATCACAGGGATCACATTAAGTCCAAATAAACAGGAAGTGTCCCTAGGTTCAAAGGGTGGGCAACAGACCTTCCTAGGAGCTGTGAAAGACTTTACTGCTCAGAATCACACAGTTGTGTCTGTTAAAATGCAGATTTGAGGGTAGACCTGAGCTGAAGGCACTAGGAATCTGCATGTTAAGCAAACATCCCAGGTGTTTCTAATGGTTAATTCCAAGGTTTTACTCTGGGAAATGTTGCTTGAAAGATGCAAGAAAGCAAAGGCAATTCAGCCTAACAGTTTCTCTTCAGTCTGTTTCCCTGCAGCCACTGTAGAGCCTTTAACTTCGTTCAAAAATTGAGTTTGCATATCTACAACTAAAAAAAAATGAGTTTGCATATGTGCATTACATTCTTGGGGAATAAGATTTGTAAACATCTTTATACTCTTGGGACAATTTGCCCACATGTCCATCCTCACAATTAATCATCTCCAAAAATATTTCCATGTTCCTATCTACCATTTTTGCAATGAGCAAAACCACTGGCTCAATCTCTCCATCCCCAACTGAGGCTTTGGAAGCTCAGTTGACCTACTTTCTGTGGTTTCCACATTTGTCATGTCCTCTCCAAAGCTAAGAGCACAGCACAGCACTTCAAGGGCTGGGCTTCCCACCCCTACATATTGCTTATTCTCTAGGACGCATCACATTGCATCGTGATTCCTTGCTTTTCCCCAGTGGAAATATGAGGCAGCTGAAGGCCAGGACCATGCCACTGAATATTTGCAGATAATGTACATGTACTGAATGTTTGCAAAGAGAGAAAAATAGAGAAGTAAGGACATTCATTTCAATTTATTCTTTTTACCTGAAGCTGTAACTCAAGATCAGTTTGGTGAGGAAGACAATCCAAGATAAGGAGACTTCTGTCCACCCAGCTAAGGTCCTCATGTCCTTGTATATGTTGGTCTTCCAATCTCAAGGATGCATGCTCCACTTTTTTAAGGTGTCAGAAATAAACAGGACCCAGATGTTCAAAATGATGCAATTACCAATTAGAAAGGGACTAAACCTGGAGAGGTTTGTTTCCACAATGACATAAAGAATCCCCTCTCACAGTGAGAGAAGCAGCTCCATCTTAGAGCCCCAGCCTTGACTGTTATCAGAGAGGGACCTCCCTGGTCTGAAGAACAGATGCAGGTATGCACCCCTGTCTCCCCCAGACCTGCAAGGCATTCTCTCTCTCCCAGAACTCTGCCTGGTGTTCCCCTCTAAACACATTTATTTTCAGCTGTGGAAGAAATTCACTTTCCTTCAAACAGAGAGCTGTTTCTGGCCGTGGGCTTTTACTGGATGAAGAAGAGCTATAAATAACCCTCATCCCCTTCCACCGTAATCTTGGATTTTCAACCACTCCGCCTCAGCATTCGAAGACTTCAGCCTGGCAGGAGCAGGGACTTCAAGCCATGTTTACGGTCACCAAATAATGAGGCTGTTGGCGAGGCTGACAAGAATAGACTTTATCGGTGCTGCTTCTATTGTGTGCCTGCGATTGCGCTGGCTTCCAGAGAGGAAACTCAGACACGTCTTGGAAATGGTGGGGGCCCTGTGTGAGAATCCAGCTGTTCTTCCCACAGCCCAGACAGACGGCTGCAATTCTGTTCTGCGTCTGTCTGATATTTCCACAGGAAGGGTGAGGTGGCCGAGGTGGCTGAATCCTGGGGAGGGCACTGCTCTGGGTGGAAGAGACAATTGAATGGGCCCCCGAGGAAAGCGAGTTGTGGCCGACAGAGCTGGACAGCCCTCAGTCCAGGCAACACAGGCTGGAACAGGAAGAGCACAGCAATTAATTGGAGAAAATCAGAGTCATTGACCCACTGTATTGAATTTACTGATGTTTTATGTGCTAAGTTATTTCCAGTGGTATTGGCTAGAATGCTTTCCATTGTTCATTTCTTGATTCTTTGGTTCAATTGTTGTTAGGAAGGTTTTACTGCCTATTGTTTTTCTTATCATTGATTTACTAACAAGGGATACAGGAGACAGAGCCTTGGGGGCTCAGGACCTGGAGCACCCATCTATCCATTACAGTTTCAAATCATTCATTCATTTTAAAATTCAACACATATTTTCTGAGCAGCCACTCTGCTGCAGGGAGCTTTGTCTAGAAGCTGTGGATACAGATAGGAACAGGTTGAGGATAGCTTTGCAGCCAAAGACCCACATCTTGCCCAGAAAACGTAGAGAACAAACAGAAATTATTATTGTCATTGCTGGAAAGAAAATAAACCAGGGTGTGTCCAGGACTGGGTCTGGGATGCCCCTTAGTCTGAGAAGTATGTGGTTTTTGTCTGGAAGAGCTGAGGTTGGAGAGGGGAGGAGGCAGCCATGTGACACCCCCAGGGAAAAGGTTTAAGGTCAGAGGAAATCCCAGCAGATTCAAAGCTTGAAAGACAGTTATGAACTTGTACATTTCAAGGAAGAGCAAAGCACTTGGAGAGAAGGCTCTAAAGAGTGAGCTGCATTGGGTAAAGTGGAGAGCCCAGCAGGAGCCAGATCATACAGATGGGGCGCACACCCATGGCAAGGGGCCTCGACTGTGTAACAGTGCAAGGAAAAACCAATGGAGGCTTTACACAGGAAAGATGAATGCTCGGCTTCAAATTGGGCTAAGATTATTCTCACAGTGTTGTGTGAAAAGGCAACAGAGAGAGAAAGAGAGGAGGAGAGAGGACAGACCACTGAGTTTTCCATGTCAGAGATGATGGCACCTTGAACAAGAACCAGGGAATTGGAGAGAGGGGTGGGAGAGGGAGGGAAAGAGGATTCAGAATAGAATAGGAGGAAAGAATCAAAGGTAAATCTTGCATTCCCAAGTTCTCCTGCATACTCATGTGCTACAGTGTTACTCTTTTGTTGGTCAACATTTCCAGGATATTCTTCAATGTGCCTTGGGGGATAACTTGTGGGAGAGGGTCACAGTGCCAGCTGTGGAGGAGAGGACTGACAAAGAAGATGAGTGACTTGTGCAGATGGAGTTGGCAGAAATCACCTAAGCAAGACACAACTGAATGTGCAGACAGCAAGACCCTACACCATCTCACAGGTGAGGCTTCTCCTGTGTCCATTTGACAAAAAGCACGATTCTAAGGTCCTCTTGTCTTTCTGTGCCTGTTTCACTTAACATAAGGACCTCTATCCATGTTGTTATAAGACTTCATTTTTTTACCCCATACCAGAATATACAGGGGTGCTTAACCACTGACCTGCATCCCCAGACTTTTATTTGTTTATTTTTTGAGACAGAGTCTGGTGAAGTTGCTGAGGCTGGCCTCCGATTTGTGCTTCTCCTGCCTCAGCCACCTGAGCCACTGGGATTACAGGTATGCACCATCATAGCTGGCTAAGACTTCATTCAGATAGGATTCCATTGTGAAAAATGCATCATTTTTCTTTATCCTCTCATCCACTGGAAGTCATACATGTTGATTCCATATTCTGGATATTGAGAATAGTGTCACAGTAAACAGGGGAATGATCTTTTTGGCATTAATGAATTCATCTCTTTTGAATATAGACTCGTTAGTGGAATTGCTAGATCACCTCGTGGTTCTACTTTCTCTGTTTTGAGGAATCTCCATACTGATTTTCATAATGTTTCTTACCATTCCTAAATATTTGCTTTATTTTTTTTCTCCATAAAGAAAAAAGGGAGTCAGTATTAGCCAGGCATCCTTGCCCCAGACCTGAGCAGCATTCAGAAAACAAATCTGTGTCCAGGAAAAGCTCTCTGTTTATTTTATTTTTCCAGCCCTGGAGTGAGTCACCACAGCATCTTAAAAGCACACAAGCTAAGGGGCCCCTGTCACACTCATTATCCCTCCTGCTCTTCTCTCTGCCTCCTCTCCATAACATGAGGTCCAGGATCCACTCTTTTGTCCCTCCTCAGTTTTTTATAGAACAGTTCCTAAACACAAACATTAAATCCTACAGGAGGAATGGTCAACAGCCCACATTTTGAATAAGAACCCTGCCTGCTCTCCTCTTCCAGGTGAGGACAAAAGAAAGCCCCTAGTCCCATCTCAAAGCTAAAACTTTCACAAAGAGTGGGTATCCGGGTTCCTCCCAGCACTTTCCCCTAATTATCATCTGATGATTATTTCTGTCTACAGATTCAAGAACTGAATTGCAGTTATTAGAAAAGGCAGCCCTGCCTGCATCTGCATTCCTACCTGTGAAGCTGTGGGAACATTAATACCTGGCTTTCTCCTGCCTCCTCTCTTTCAGGCAAGGCTGCAATCCTGGATCCTACAGTTCTTTACAGTTATTATTGTAATCATCCTAATAATAGGTAGGTGGTGCAGACTGCCTATCTTCATGGCATGAAGCACTTCCCTTTGAAATTAACTCAATTACCCTCCTAAGTTTGTATTATTATTATTATTATTTTTATCAAAAAGATACCCTAATGTTGGTGTGGGAAACAGAGATGATGGAGCTCATGGAAGATGCATAAATAGGTTCCTTGAAATTTTGAAATTACATTATTTACAACAAAATCCATTTTCCGTCTGCATTCTTCCCATGCCCTATTTTCCATTTCAATTAGATTTTATTCATTTCTTTACACATTGCATTTTAAGAACTGTTAACATGAAATGTAAGTATGGAAATAAATATCCCGATCTTAGTCCAATTGTACCTATTTTCTTGCCACTTCCAGGAAAGTGGGGATTATCTTCCTTTCACTTAATAGTCTCAATTTCAGAAATGATCTTCCCCGGAAATGCTTTCTCAGGGTTCACTCTGCATCTACAATGATTATTTACACTTGTCCTTTTCAGCCTGCAGGAAGCCAGCAGCAACCTCATTAAGGGCACCATGATGACCTCTAGCCTGACCTTCATGTCATCAGGCTGCATTAAGGTTTCTGTCATTAGGACATCTTTGTCCTGTCATTCCACTGCCCGTACCCTGCCCCATTCATCTCAATCTTACTTTTTTCATGTATCTAATTCTCTTTCTAGCCAAGTTAGACCACATGCTTATCTCTAGTTGTCTCTGACCCTTTTGTTCCCATAAATAGTCTTATCTTTGTCTCCTTCCTAAAATACTCCCTGTTGCCTACATCTCACATGGGTATTCATCTTTAAGGTCTAACTAGATTTCTCCCTTTCCTTAGTACCTCTGGACCCTCAAAATCATGAATTTCCATATCATTTTAACTTTTTATATGAAGCTCCACTTTGTGTGATGTTGGCTTCCACCCGTGGCTGTGAATGGAACCTGCTGAACAAACGAACCTGGAGGACAGGAAAGCAGGCTTGGCCCCTCTGGTGCCTGACACAAAATGATGGTCAGTGCTGACTGGTCAGAGCCTTAATGTCTAGCACATGTCACTTATTTAGCAAGCCAGGAAGGAATGAATAGCCTGATGAGGAAAGGCCCCTCCGTTAAATGTTGCCCAATGATGTGTTGACTGGACAAGGAAAGACGGTGACCTTGCAGAGACAGCTAGCTGGGCCCTCTCTGTATTGCCCCAACACCTGTGTCTGAAGGGCTTCTTCTTCTCTTTGTGGACAGCATATCCACATGGGCTCCATGGCAGCATTATTTTGGTCCAAACTTGGAGTCACAAATACCGGCTAAATTTCAAAACTAGATGGAGTCATCCTATCCAACAATGGCAAGAGTTATCTGTTCTACAGAGCAGTTTCTCTAAATTACACCTCCCTGCATAACTCCAACCTAGGGCCATTTCTGGCTAACACTTAGGGATTTGCAAAGTCTGGGCCTAGGAGAATAAAACCACAAAATATAGGGTTGTGCCTTCAAGCTCCACTTTCTACCCTGAGGACCTGACTCTCTTTGCTACCAGCCCAGTGGTGGCATGGTGACCTCCCTGAAGAGAAGGCACCTCCCACTCACAGGGGCATCCAGGTCTTTTATTCTGCAGAAACAGCCAGATCAGGCAGAGCAGTCCAGCAGCCAGGGAAGAAGCATCCATTCTCAGGAGTAGAGGAGATTCTCATGAAAGCCTGGTCACTTAAAGGGGAGCGATGATCAGAGTTTCCACTCTCCTCCACACTCCTGTGGTTCTCTTTAATTTGGACATGACCTTTCTAGCTGAGAAGCCTCACTGCCTATCACTGCCTTTGACCTATTTATATAATTTTGGTTCTGTCTACACTGGGGATTTTAATATTGCAAAAATTGTCTCTTATCACTCTTTCCTTCTACCTCTTCTAAATGGCACTGGAGAGTGCTTAGGATCTCAAGGAGAAGAAACACTGTTTGCACATAAGCAACAGGAAGGTCCAGGAATAAAAGCTGTGAACACATTGGCCCATAAACAACATCTTCTAACCCCCAGTTCAGTACTGGTGTGGGCTTTCATTAGCCCAGATGCTACACTTGAGCTGTTGGGGTGTCTGCATCTGGATATCAAGGTAGGCTACAGCTCAGGGCCACCAGAGGAGGGATGATCACATTGATAAAGATAGCCAGCAAAGTCCCAGAGGGGCTACTCAGATGCTACCATGTGTCATTAAGTAATGTGGAAGGCAGAGAATGGCCTAGGAAGCAAGACAGGGACAGAAATCCCAAGAAGAGGGGGAGAATTGAAGTCCAGGACTGAAGACAGTAGAACATGCACAGAGAAAGGAAAGGGGTCAGGGCAAGAGAGATGACCTGGAACTTGAGAGCCACTGGAGGCTCAGATCCAAGAAGAAAGGCCACTAGCCCCACCAGGTCTGTATTCTTGTCACTTTCTTCTGCTTCCAGAGCTGTTAATTTATTGCCATGCTAGCAAAAGGGCATGTCATGAAAGTTGTACCTTCCATGCAAATCTGTTGTGGTTGCTGAATGGTCCAGCAACCACAATTTATATTTATAATAGATAAATTTATATTTATATTTATAATATAAATATAAATTTATATTTATATTTATAATAGATAAATTTATATTTATAATAGATAAATAAAATAAAATAGGAAATAAGTATCACATGCCCATTGCATCCACATGCTGCATAAACAGAGATTGTCTGTAGAAAATGTATCTCAAAGACTGTTTGATGGCCAGGATTTGATTTATGGAAAGAAAAGCCTGTCTTTTCCTAAATTAATGTTTTCTTAATTTTAAAGGAAAATCCCTAATAATGCTTGCTTCAGTGTTTTAAACTTGAAAGTTTCCAAAATTGAAAAATGTAGAAGTTTATGGAGGAACTTCGAAACCAATAAAAGGAATTTAAATTATTTAGTTTTCAAAAATGAATAGACATTGTCAAGCCAACCTTAAATCAAACCTCAGGAAATAAGATGCTTCTCTTATATAAGAAGATAGTTTATATTTTTAAACTGTAAAATGTTAGGCCCAAAATATTTTTAAAGCAAAACAAGACATCACATCTAGCTGCCACTCCATGGTGCCTAGGAAACAGACCATGAGTCAGATGAGGAAACTTCTTGTGGTCTTCCAGTGTGGCCTGATATGCCTGCTTCTGTCCACACCCTGCCCTGCCCGTGGGCTTCCCCATTCCCACCGAGAGCTCAAAGTCACTTTTCAATGTGATTCTCAGATGCTGCCCTGAAGCAGTTGTTCATTTTGTCAGGGATATTTCCTCCCCTGTCACCATCTTTCTCTTTACATAGTTCAGTATTTATCAAATCTAGCTAATATATGTGGCATTTAAAATAAAATAAAAAACTAAAAGTGTATTAGACTCCCCATAATAGAAATAATTTTGTTTTCCAATATGTGCAAATGTGAAGACTTTGTTTCCAACTTGTGTATAACTTTGTAATCCAAATAAATTTCAAAACACATGTAATTTAAAATGTAAAATAATCAAACAACCTCAGGTCTCAGTGTTATTCAGTAACACATATTTATTTTTCCTTCAGTTATTTGTGAGTTGTGACCTACAGATCAGTAGGTTTTGAGTGAATTTGAATTTTAAATCTATTCTGTGTTCCTTACAGTAGTAGCTGTATCCATAATAGCCAAGGAGCTAGAGAACAGTGAGCAGAATTAGGAAAAGACAAATCCTCTGTAACTTGCATATTGTCATTTGGATCTGTGAGCCTTTCTTTGGTCAATGCAGATCATTTGGCCCAGGAAGGCAAGTGAACTCTTCCTACATGGCAACCATGCCAAGCCAGGAGCTTAGGAACTGTGTGGTATGAAAACAAGACTGCTGCTATCCGAGAGAGGTGACGTCATTTGTGTGAACTCTACTTGAAATTTCCATTTTGCATGCTACATCTTGGATAACTTTGTGCCTGTGATGACTCTGTCTGTAATTGTTGAGTCATGAATCCTTCCCAACTAAGACAGAACTTTCATTTCCAGAATGTTCCATGTTATTGTTCACTCCTCACTTGACGGAATGCATCAGAACATGCCCACTCCCGTCTAGTTTTTCTGCTGAGTTTTTCATAACTAACATGGCATAAGATGTGCAAGAGATTTCTAGACTTCCCCTAAAAACGGAAACTGAGAACTATCTCTAAACTCCCCTGAAATTGTTCATTTTAAGTGTGTGTGTGTATGTGTGTGTATACATATACACACATTTATTGTGTGTTATACACATTATATATTATTCTATACTATATATGAAATACATTACAATATTTATATACATGTACTGGGTGATTCAGGATCTGAGACTATGTCACCCCAAAATATGCATATTGACCAATTTCAGGGTACTTAAAAAATAGCAGCTCAAGAACACTGACATTTCATTCTGTTTCATTGAAGATGAAGTCTCAATTTGAAAAATGCCCTCCCTATAGTTTAAGTAACCAACTACCTTAGCATCTGCAAGGATATAAACCTTGAAAACAGAAAGACATCACCGATTTTTATGATGTTAATTGTCTATTCCTCAGTCACAGGGTTGTTTATTCAACAAATACCATTGAACTTCCATGTCTCAAAGAGTTCACTAAATGCAGGGTATCATTGCTGTCAATGAGAGAGATGCATTTTAAGTCCTCATACAATTTAACGAATTAGACAATTTTCAGCCCACATGTGCTCCCCTGGGAAGTCTGATAGATATGCTCTCCTCGAAGTGTGTTCCTCTCTGCAGAAAGCTTGAGGAGTAATATGTAGGTGACTGTGTGGGGATTATTTGTGTGTGTGTGTGTGTGTGTGTGTGTGTGTATGTGTGGGTGCACATAATATAGTTTATTCATTTCTTTAGTGTATTAATAGTGCCTTTTTTTGTTTCATTTTATTCATACCTCCAGTCATCAAACTTTTAGAGGAAAATGGGAGAACATTTCCATGAAGGAGGACTAGGCAAAGAGCTCTCAGACAAGACACCAATGTTGTGTTTCATAAGATGGAAAATTAAGGAATTGGACACCACCAAAATTTAAAATTTATTCAATGCAATCACCTTGTTGAAAGGACAAAAAGAAAAGCCAGAGACTGGGAAAAATATTTGAAAGTCACATATCTGACACATGACTTATATCAAGAATATATGGAGAACATTCTAAATGAAATGATAAGAAAGTAATCCATTGAGAGAACAAGCAACATACATGAACAGAAACTTCACCAGGATGATGTAAGGGTGGCAAATAAGTACATTAATGTTTCTCATGGTTAGGTATTACATACTCAAAGCAAAATCACGATGAAAGTTTGTTACACACCCGATCTGGTGGCATCCAACTTTAATCCCCACTACTGGGGAAGCTGAAGCAGGTGGATGGTAAGTTCAAGGCCAGCCTGGGCAACTTAGCAATACCTTGTCTCAAAATTCAAATAAAAAGATTTAGGGTGTAGCTCAGTGATGGAGAGCTTGCCTAACATGCAAGAGTTCTTGGATTTAATCTCCACCATCAAAAATAAATGAACAAAAATTATAAATCTGCCTGCTCTTGTGAATAAAATTAAATTACTGATAAATTTGAAGGCTGATTCAGAAATTCAATATCTCTCCTATAATGCTAGTGGGAATACAAATGGTATGACTGCTCTGGAGGAAAAGTCTCCAGTTTCCTGTAAAATTAAAGCAAAGACTTATGATATAATTCAAAAATAGCACTTGTGGGTATTTATCCTATGAAAATTTATGTTCACCCATAAACCTGTACATAAATGTTCATAGAAACCTTATTTATATTAACTTCAACCTGCAAATGCCACAAATGGCTTTCATTAGGTGAATGAAAGAATAAATCTGGTACATATATGCAATGAACTATTATTCAGCAATAATAAAGGGCAAAAGAATCTACTAACACATGCAACAAACTGGATGCATCTCAAAAGAAGTAAGCCTGTGCCAAGTGTTTGCATACTGTATAATTCCAATTCTGCTACACCTCCAGGAACCATGCCCCCAAGATCAATCATCATCCATCAATAACTTTTTATAAATGTTATAAGAAGGAATACCTTTCTTACCCCAACAACTTTCACCACCCTGAGGTTAGAGATACCAACAAGTAACAGACACACCATCTATTGGATGAGAAGGGAAGCTGGAAAGATACTGATTTGGATTTTTCAACCCAGACCTTGAAAACTAGAAGATCCTGGAACAACATATACCAAGCTCTGAAAGAAAATGGATGCAAACCAAGAATCTTATATCCGGCAAAATTAAGCTTTAGATTTGATGGCAAAATAGAAACCTTCCATGAGGAAAAAAAAAAAGAATCTACAACTAGAAAAGCATGCACTATAGAAAATCCTTGGCAAAGGAAATGAAAAACAATGGTGAAAATCAGCAAAAGGTGGTATTATACTAAGGAACTACTAATCAAAGGAGAAACCAAGTCAAGTTAAAAACCAAAAATAAACGAATATGCCCAGGAATACAAATTATGTCAATTATATCTCAATAATAACCCTTAATGTTAATGACCTAAAGTCACCAATTAAAAGACAGACTGGCAGACTGGATTAAAAAAAAAAAAACAAAGACCAAACAATACAACAGTATGCTGCCTTTAACAGACTCATTTCATAGGAAAAGATGGAGGTAAAACGTGGCGAAAAAACATACCACTCACATGGACTATGGAAACAAGCAGTGGTTTCCATCCTCATAAAATAAAGTAGACTTGAAGCCAAAGTTAGTTAAAATGGATAAAGAACGATATTTCATACTGTTCAAGGGAATCATTAATCAAAAAGACATAACAATTATAAATGTATATGGCCCAAACAACGGAGCACCTACATTCACCAAACAAACCCTTCTCAAATTCAAGAGTCCAATAGACCACAACACAATAATTCTGGGTGACTTTAACACACCTCTTTCAAACTGGAGAGATCTTCCAAACAAAAGCTAAACAAAAGATGTATAGAATTCAATAATACAATTAATAACATAGACTTAACAGACATATATAGAATATTGCATCCATCAATGAGTGAATACACTTTTTTTAAAAAAAATTTAGTTGTTGATGGACCTTTATTTATTTATTAATTTATATGTGGTGCTGAGAATCAAACCCAGTGCCTCACACATGCTAGGCAAATGCTCTACCATTGAGCCATAACCTCAACCCCAGAGTGAATACACTTTCTTCTCAGCAGCATATGGATCCTTCTCTAAAATATACCATATATTATGCCACAAAGCAATGGTAAGTCAATATAAAAAACTAGAGATACTACCCTGCATTCTATCAAATCATAATGGAATAAAATTAGAAGTCATTGATAAAATAAAATATAAAAGCTGCTCCAACACCTGGAGACTAAACAATATACTATTGAATGAAAAATGGGTTGCAAAAGACATCAAAGATGACATTGAAAAATTATTAGAGATAAATGAGAACACTGATACAACATATTGAAATCTCTGGGACACTATGAAAGTAGTACTAAGATGAAAGATCATTGCATGGAGTTCATTCCTTAAAAGAAGAAAAAGTCAACAAACAAATGACCTAATGCAACATCTCAAAGCTCTAGAAAAAGAAGAAATCACATCAAAAGCAGTAGAAGAGAGGAATTAATTAAAATTAGAACTGAAATCAATGAAATTGAAACAAGACAAACAGTTGGAAAAAAACTGAGCAAAAGAAAAAGTTATTTTTTGAATAAGTAAAAAAAATGGACAAATCCTTAACCATGCTAAAGAAGAGAAGGAGAGAGAAAACAAATTACTAACATCCATGATGAAAAAGGAAATATCACAACAGACATTACAGAAATACAAAAGATAATTAGAAATTATTTTGAAAATTTGTACTCCAATGAAATAGAAAATACCAAAGGCATAGGCAAATTTCTAGAGTCACATAATTTTCTCAAACTGAGTCAGGATGATATACACAAGTTAAACAGATCAATTTCAAGCAATGAAATAGAAGTCGCCATCAGAAACTTACCAACCAAGAAAAGCTCAGGACCACAAAGATACACAGCTGAGTTCTACAAGACCTTCAAAGAAGAACTAATACCAATACTCCTCAAATTATTTTATAAAATAGAAAAAGAAGGAACACTTCCAAACTCATTTTATGAGGCCAATATCACCCTGATTCCAAAACCAGACACATCAAAGAAAGAAAACTTCAGACCAATATCTCTAATGAACATAGATGCGAAAATTCCCAGTAAAACTCTGTCAAATCAAATACAAAAACATAGCAAAAATAAAGTTCACCATGATTAAGTGAAGTTCATCCCAGGGATGCAAGGTTGGTTCAACATATGGAAATCAAAAAATGTAATTCATCATATTGACAGACTTAATGATAAGAATCATATGATCGTCTCAAAAGATGCATAAAAAATTTGACAAAATACAATACCCCTTCATGTTCAAAACGCTAGAAAAACTAGTGATAATAGGAAAATAACTCAACAAGAAAAGCTATCTATGCTAAGCCCCAGGCTAACATAATTCTAAATGGAGAAAAATTGAAAGCTTTCCCTTTAAAAACTGGAATAAGACAGGGATGCCCTCTTTCACCACTACTATTTAACATAGTTCTTGAAACTCTAGCCAGAGCAATTAGGAAGATGAAGGAAATTAAAGGAATATGGATAGGAAAAGAAGAACTAAAATTATCACTATTTGCCAATAATATGATTCTATACCTAGAAGATCCAAAATGTTCCACCAGAAAACTTCTAGAACTCATAAATCAATTCAGCAAATTAGCAGGATATAAAATCAACATCCATAAAGTCATTTCTGTAAATCAGTGGCAAGTCCTCTAAAAGATAAGGTAGGAAAACAACCCCATTTACAATAGTGTGAAACACACACACACAAAAAAAAAAAAAAAAAAAAAAACCAACTTGGAAATCAACTTAACGAAACAGGTGAAAGACCTCTACAATGAAAATTATAGAACACTAAAGAAAGAAAAAAGGAAGACTTTAGAATATGGAAAGATCTCCCTTGTTCTTGGATTAGAAGATTTAATATTGTCAAAATGACCATACTACCAAAAGTAATATGCAGATTTAATGCAATTCCAATCAAAATCCCAATGATATTCCTCATAGAAATAGAAAAAGCATTGATGAAATTCATCTGAAAAAAAGAGACCCAGAATAGCTAAAGCAATCCTTAGCAAGAAGACTGAAGCAGGTGACATCACTATAGCAGACTACAGAGCAATAGTAACAAAAAAAATGGCATGGTATTGGCACAAAAATGGACTTGTAGACCAATGGTACAGAATAGAGGACACAGAGACAAACCCACATAAATACAGTTATCTCATACTAGACAAATGGTGCTGGGAAATCTATACACAACAAAATGAAACTAAAGCCCTCTCTCTCACCATGCACAAAACTAAACTCAAAGTGGATCAAGGACCTAGGAATTAAACCAGAGATCCTGTGCTCAACAGAAGAAAAAGTAGGCCCAAATCTTCATCATGTTTGATTAGGCCCAACTTCCTTAATAAGACTCCTATAGCACAAGAAATAAAATCAAGAATCAATAAAAGGGATGGATTCAAACTAAAAAGCTTCTTCCTAGCAAAAGAAACAATCAGTGAGGTGAATAGAGAGCCTACAGAATGCGAGCAAATTTTTACCATGCACACATCAGATAGAGAACTAATCTTTAGGATATATAAAGAACTCAAAAATCTTAACATCAAATAAAACCAAATGACCAAATGAATAAATGAGACAAGGAATTAGAGAGACACTTCTCAGAAGATGATATACAATCAATCAACAAATATGTGAAAAAATGTTCAACATCTGTAGCAATTAGAGAAATGCAAATCACAACTACTCTAAGATTTCTTCTCACTCCAGTCAGATTGGCAGCTATTAAGAATACAAACAACAATAAGTATTTGTGAGGATGTTGGGAGAAAGGCACACTCATACATTGCTGGTGGTACTGCAAATTGGTGCAACCAATATGGAAAGCAGTTTGGAGATTCCTTTGAACACTTGGAATGGAACCACCATTTGACCCCACTCCTAGGTTTATGCTCAAAGGATTTAAAAACAGCATACTACAGTAATGCAGCCATGTCAATGTTTATAGCAGCACAATTCACAATAGCTAAATTGTGGAACCAACCTAGATGAATGGAAAAAGAAAGTGGGGTATATGTACACAATGGAATATTACTCAGCATAAAAAGGAAATAAAATCATGGCATTTGCAGGTGGGTGGATGGAGTTGGAGAAATTATTCGAAGTGAAGTAAGCCAATCCCAAAAAACCAAAGGCTGAATATTTTCTCTGATATGTAGATGCTTCTCCAAAATTGGGATGGGGGAGGGAGCATGGGAGGAATAGACGAACTTTAGATATGGAAGGGAAGGGAGGGGGCATGGGGGTAGGAAAGATGGTGGAATGAGAGGGACATCATTACCCTAACTACATGTGTGAAGGCCAGAATGGTGCGACTCTACTTTGTACAACCAGAGTCATGAAAAATTGTGCTCTATATGTGTACTATGAATTAAAATGCATTCTGTTGTCATATATGACAAGTTAGAATAAACAAATTAATTTGCAAAAAAGAAAGCAAGTGTAACAGGATCTTATGAGGTAAAGAACTGTATCCAGTTTTTTATCTGTCTTTTAACTAGTACCCTGTGCAAAGTAGATGCTCATTTGGATAATGGTGAATGAACGAGTCAGTGAGGGAGATAAAGCTTATCACTTCATGTGTAATTAAGACCAAATCAATTCAATCCAGGGTACATTTCCTTTCTATAGGGTTTTCAGTCCTGAGACCCCCTTAGAGGACACAGCTGTGGTACTGTCCCCTCTTCTTCTCAGAGGAATCAAGAATCTCCAGAAAAGCATTAAATATGGCTGCTAACACAATTTTGGATAAAACATATTTAAATGTTATCAAAATAAAATATTTTAGATGTTTTTAAAGAAAAAAATTCTCTAAATGTTTTCTTTCTTAATTTCTTTGTTTGCTGGGGATTGGACTCATGGCCTCATGCATACTAAACACAATCTACATTGAGCTACACCCCCAGTCCTATTTATATACTCCTTTTAAAAAAAATTTGCAATCTTTTAGTGAAAAGGAATGCATTTTTATTTTTTTCTGCTTTTATCCTCTTTTAAAAATTCCATTCTTTTAAAACATGCCAGTTGTACAATTATTATTGTAAGAAGGAGGCCAGGATTCTAAAATCTAATCAGAAATGTTCCCACTTTCTCTGGTACCTCTGCAGAGTTTAAAAGGAATTTTACCTCTAACATCCTCCAATCAAGCACAGACTCTAATTAGCTAATTGGGAGTATTAAGAACATGTTAAAGTAATTGAAGTTGTAGATACTCTTCTGCTACTGTAGTGCATTTTTAAATATATTTTCACTGGGATTTTATAATAATGGAAAAAGAGCCAATTACAGGATGGCCGAGCTTGGGGGGCACCATGCTGCTTTTCTGATTAGTCATCAATCTGAAATTACTAGAGGTCTAGGTAAAACAGAGTGAGATATCTTAACCAGGTTCCACATGCAGATGTGAAAGGGAAATCAGAAGTGGGGATGTGGGCTCTGGGGGGCCTCAAGCTGTCTGTCAAGTGAGCCACCTGGAGTGGAAGCAGGTCCCAGACTGAGCATGGCCAGGGTACAGAGCCTCACCCTCTTTATCCTCCACCACACAACTCTGGTTCATTCATCCCACGACTTTTCTATTCAGGACAAATTTACCAATTCAGAAATACTGGCCACATTTCCTCCATATTTGCCATCTTGTGGTTGTTCAGAACATGTCTACATCTGCTATGGTAGCAGCAGGGTCTGAAACCTTGAATATGTGAAGCATGCTGATGGGAATGCTCTACGGGGGAGCTTATCTAGAGAGACTTGTCAAAGAAGTATCTCCAGAAATGTGGCCCCTGGATGCTTGCCTCAGAATTTCTTGCCTTGCTTTTCATGAAGTCAGAACTCTAGGTCTCACTCAAGAACTGTGGAAGCAAAAGCTACAGGACTGAGGGGCTTTGGCACTCACAATTAACAGAAAACTAGAACCAATTCTCAGTTCCCTAACATGAACATGGCAGATAGAAAGAATGTCTCCCTACTTCTAAGGTACGATTCAATCAGTACAAATAATATAATTTTCAAACAATCAACAAATGTAAGTATGGGTATCTCCCAATACCTGGCAATCTGGCAGACACTGCACTGACATGGAAGGACTCAATGCCTTCTCTGTCTTTCATTCTCCAGGTTTCTAGATCTCATACAATCTTGTCCTGTTAAATATCATTAAGTGACAACCCGGATATATGTGTCTACACCCAACTGTTCCATTTTAACACTGGCTCCTTTACTTAACTGCCTACTGAGATCTCTACCTGCATGTCTAATAGAGACCTCAAACTTTACAGACTCCACACTGAGTTTATGATTTTTTTCACTCAATATAATTTTTCCCCCATCCAAACCTTCTGTGGACTTCCTCATCTTGTAACTGTTAACTCTATAAATCCAACAGTTCAGGCCAAAATCTTGGGTACATCACTGGCTCCGCCTATCCTTCATGTTTACATTTATCTTATTGGTGCATGGAAGGAAACCTCAGCTAACATCTGTTGTCCAGTGTATTTATTAATATAATCCCTTTCACTCTGGAATACATCTCTGATTGGGGCCGCCCAATCCAATATCAGAGAGAGTTGCTTCTACTTGCAAAACATGACCACATTGTACATATCTGTCTCTAATCCTTGTCACCACTGTCTCTTGTCTCATATCTATAATAGCCTCCTGCTCTCACACGTATCATCCACAGTTGTCACATGCCACCTGAAGTGACTGCAATGGTCCACTAGGGCTGCCTTAACAAACTACTACAGAAAGGGTGCTTCTCAGAAATACATTCTCAAACAGTTCCAGAGTCCGCAAGCCTGAAACAAAGTGTAGGCAAGGACACAGTCCCTCTGAAGGCTCCACAGAAAAGCCCTTTCTTGCCTCTTCCTGCTTCTGCTGGTGGTTGGCCATCCATGGTGCTCCTTGGCCTGAAGACAGGTCACTCTAATCCCTGCCTCCTTCCTCACGTGGTTTTGTGCAATGTGTCCAAATCCCCCTCTCCTTGTTGAACTAGGGTCCACCCTATTTTAGTATGACCTCATCTTGAGTTGATTATATCTTTAAAACTATTTCCAAACAAAGCCACATCCACAGAAGTAGGATTTGTTTGTTTGTTTTTGGTGGTGCTAGGGCTTGAACACAGGGCCTTGTGCATGTGAGGCAAGTACTCTACCAACTGAGCTATATCCCCAGCCCCACAGAATTAGGATTTGAACAATTGTTTTAGGGGGACACAACTTAACCCACAGCAGGGATTCACTTAAAATATAATTAATAGCAAATCATTCCTTTGTCTCCAACCCTACGATGCCTTCATTTTCCTTAGAATAAACTCCAACTCAGATGCTGGTCCCCATCTCCTGCTCTGTGCTCTCCCCTTCTCATCCGACCCACTCAATGCTCCAGACGATGTCTCTGTATCTTTCTCTCTGTGTCAAGAATGCTGCCACACCCGGCCCTCTGTCCTTGCTCCTTGTCCCCAGAGTCCTTTTCTCCCTGGTACCCACATGACTCCTCTTTGCTGGTGAATATTTGCTCTCTTTCCATTTAAGAAAATACTGCCCTCTCCCTGCCCCTATGGCTACTGTGTAAACAGAGCCTGATAAATGCTTCCTATTTAAAAAAAAAAAGCTAAAGGAATGAAAAAGGGGAATAGATATTATGCTAGTTCTTATATATATTATGCTAGTTCCAGAGAAAAAGTATATTGTCTTACTGAAACTTAAGGATAATATCATTTCCCTTCTTTTAGAGAGGAAACTGAAATTCAGAAATCTTAAACTACTTTCCAAAGATTATACAGCTCACAGGTGGTGGTCAAATTCCTTCCCAGGTTCCATGTGACTGTTATACAACTTTGTAACACAGTCGTTACAAATATGACCTACTGTTGCATAATAAGGAGAAGCACATGACCAGAACTTTGTAAGAAATGTAAGTGATAGAAGCAAAATATCACATATCAGTGCAAACACTGATGCCTAACCTTAGCCCACAGACAACTTCATGGGCATTCCAAAATCATGCAATAAAAAACAGGAGAAAATGCACAATTAATACATAACTTGAATCTATTTATGCAGAAAAATGGGAAAAAGTCAAACTGAGGAACAATCTATAAAGTAACTAGTTTGTACTTTTCAAAAAGGCCAAGTCAGAAATAACAAAGAAAGACATTGAGCATAAAGTCTAAATTGAACCAACAATTAGAACTAAGGTGTGATGCTGGAAATATCCTGAAACAGAGAAAAGCTTAAAGATAGCATTATTAAGGCAATTAAACTAAATAGACTGTTGATTGCCTAATAACATGATATTAATAGTCAATTTCCTGATTTTAATCTTTGCTTGCCCCAAGACTCTGTAAATGTCTTTGTTATTAGGAACTATGCACTGGAGGATCTAGGGAAAGGACACACTCTCTCCAACTTACCCTGTAGAGAGAGTGTGGTGGATGGAGTTTTCTGTGGCACAAACCATGAACAATTGGTGAATTTGAATCAAGGGTAAAGGAAAGTTACTATCAGTATTTGCAAACTTATATAAGTTCTAATCTTTATAAAATAAGGCCACATCTGATGCTTTCTAAATTTATTTTGCACTAGTTTTAACATAAAAGGAGAAAATTTTCAATTGAATTTTAGTAACATGATGTTCAAAATTCCAAGAAGGCAAGACAGTCTTGGCCATAGTTCACACCAACAGAAAGTGTTTTCTGCCTGTCATGCTGGCTCTAAGGAGATACAAAATGTTCTGCAAGTTGGAAACTATAGGAAAATTCTAGCAAGTAGCTTTTTAAACACTTCTTGCAATCAACACATAGACTGAAATTTCTGACACTTTTCCTAATTAAATCAAGATACAGTAATTATGATGGACTAATACCTTATCACAAAGCAAAGGGAGATTATTAAATTACATGAGATGTCAATATAAGGAAGTGGTCCTTGTGAAAATACAGTGATGGAGACCAAAAAGTCCAAAAGGCCAGATCTAGCAAAAGTTACCCAGAACCTCCTTGGAGTGTGATGAAGATTGCAGATGAGCTTACCTGAACGGCACAATCTGGGCAGATCTACCATAGTAAAGGAACTCATATGCCAAACTTCAGCAGGTAGGCACTACAGAGAACCATTGTGTAACTAATTACACTGGGTCTCAGGTCACACTCAGCTAAAGATTTTAATTTATGTCCCACATGACTTTATACAAGGATCTGGCCAATGTAGTTCAGATTTCCTTGTCAACTAGGAAGTTCTATTTCTTACTGGGATTAGCAAAGCTCCCGTTTATGTATCAGTCCCTACGGGTTCGGTTGGCACAAGCTTTTATCACAAAGACCAAATGCCTCCTGCAGCAATAATAAATGATATTTTTAGATCAGAAATTCTAATGATCAAATTCTGGACCCCAGTGATGTTTTTGAGGGCAAAATCACCAGGAGGCCCTAATTATGCAGAAAGGCCATCTCCCACTGTTTATGTCACAAAGTAGAAAACCATGTGGGTGTTTTTGGTCCTGTTTTCTAGTAAAGATAGTTAGGTTTTCCTCAGAGAAACTAAATATCTCATTCCTCTTTTTTTTTCCTTCATCTTAGCTGAGAGTGACATTTTGTCTGATTTAGAGTGCAGCCAATTCCATCATCCCACTGAATAGATTGAACGCATGGACATCTAGCCTGGTGCTGTCCAGTGAGCACTCCCTATAATTCCTGAAATAGACACTCTTTTCTTCATTAAAACTGCCTGGAGCTGCTGGAAGCCGTTTTGCCACAACTTAAAACAGCCTGCTTGAGCATGAAGCCCACACTTGGAAGGCAAGGATGAAAAAGAGAGGTACAAATTCAGGGCACTATCATTGTCATGGATTGGATATGAGGTGTCCCCCAAAAGTTCATGTGTGAGACCAAGCAAGAAAGTCTGGAGGTGAAATGAATGGGTCATGAGAGCCTTAACATAATCAATTAATTAATCCACCTAAGTGGGTTACCTGGGTGGTAACTGTAAGCATTTCCAAGATGCAGCTGGAAGAGCTGGGTCACTGGGGGCATGAATTTGGGATTTATATATTGTCCCTGGTGAACTGAGCTTAGTCACTCTCTGCTTTTTTGTTGTCATGTACTGAGCTGGTTTCCTCCACTACACCCTTTCACCATAATTTTCTGTCTCATCTGAAGCCCAGAGCAATGGAGTTATTTGAGACCTCTGAAATCATGAGTCAAAATAGACTTTTCCAGAAATCCTTAGCAAGAAGAGTGTAGCAGGTGGCATCACTATGTCAGACCTTAAACTATACCACAGAGTAATAGTAATAAAAATGGCATGATATTGGCATCAAAATAGACTTGTAGACCAATGGTACAGAATAGAGAACACAGAGACAAATCCACATAAATACAGTTATCTTATACTAAACAAGGGCACCAAAAACATGGAGAAAAGATAGCCACTTCAACAAATGGTGCTGGGAAAACTGGAAATCCATGTGCAATAAAATGAAACTAAGCCCCTATCTCTCACCATGCACAAAACTAAACTCAAAGTGGATCAAGGACCTAGGAATTAAACCAGGGATCCTGTGTCTAATAGAAGAAAAAAGTTGGCCCAAATCTTCATCATGTTGGATTAGGCCCTGACTTCCTTAATAAGACTCCTATAGCACAAGAAATAAAATCAAGAATCAATAAAAGGGATGGATTCAAACTAAAATGTTTCTTCTCAGCAAAGAAACAATCAGTGAGGTGACCAGAGAGCCTACATAATGGGAGCAAATTTTTATCATACACACATCAGATAGAGCACTAATCTCTAGGATGTATAAATAACTGAAAAATCTTAACACCAGAAAACCAAAAAACCCAATCAATAAATGGGTCAGAGAACTAGACAGACACCTCTCAGAAGATGATATACAATCAATCAACAAATATATGAAAAAATGTTCAAAATTTGTAGCAATTAGAGAAATGCAAATCACAACTACTCTAAGATTTCATCTCGCTCCAGTCAGAATGGCAGCTATTAAGAATACAAACAACAATAAGTATTGGTGAGGATGTGGGGGAAAAGGCACACTCAAACATTGCTGGTGGGACTGCAAATTGTTGCAACCAATAGGAAAAGCAGTATGGAGATTCCTTGGAAAACTTGGAATGGAACCACCATTAGTGAGATAGTGGGACCCAGCTATTCCACTCCTTGGTTTATACTCAAATGACTTAAAAACAGCCTACTATAGAAATGGAGATGCATCAATATTTATAGCAGCACAATTCACAATAGCTAAATTGTGGATCCAACCTAGATGCCCTTCAATAGATGAATGGATTAAAAAAAAGTGTGGTATGTATACACAATGGAATATTATTCAGCATTAAAAGGAAATAAAATCATGGCATTTGCAGGTGAGTGGATGGAGTTGGAGAATATTATGCTAAGTGAAGTAAGCCTATCCACAAAACCAAAGTCAGAATGTTTTATCTGATATGTGAATGCTTATCCAAAATTGGGATGCGGGGTGGGGGGGGGAGGAGAGAGAATTTGAGGAATGGAGGAACTTTGGATATGTCAAAGGGGAGGGAAGGGAAGGGAGGGGAGGGGGCATTGGGGTAGGAAAGACAGTGGAATGAGAGGGACATCATTACCCTAAGTGCATGTATGAAGACACAAATGTTGTGACTCTACTTTGTACAACCAGAGACATGAAAAATTGTGCTCCGCGTACTATGAATTGAAATGCATTCTGTTGTCATATATAACTCATTAGAATAAATAAATAAATTTTAAAGATAAGTAAATAGACTTTTCCTCCTCTAAAATGGTTCTTGTCAGATCTTTCAGCCACAGCAGCAAAAAACCTGACTAAAACAATTATGAATGCACCCAGCTCTTTCAACTACATGAGCCCCATGTTCCTTCCCAATCTTATGACTGTTCATGTCATATTTCCATAATTTTTAACCAGGAAATTCCACTGTGGTACATACCTTCAACCTGAAGTCTCTGAAATCACAGTATGCAGAATTGAGCATATCAGAGACAGACTAAAAGCAGGCTGTGCTGTGAGCGGGTCTTTCACACCCACATCAGGCCTGGCACTAAGAAGGGAAGTGGACAGCCCAGTGCAATGCAGAGCCCCAGGGTGTGTATGGGAGCCCGACTCCTGCATGCACTCAGCTTTTCAGTTTCAACTCCACATAATCATCATCTGTCCCACCCCTACGGATAAACATGGAACATTGCCCTCAATGAATATCTACTGAATAAATGAGCAAATTAAAAACTACAGGGGAACTCTATGACAAGAGGTAGTGAGAAATTTAAATCTCCCTGTAGACTATATTTTGGGGACAATGCAAAGATCAATGGGACGAACGATGGTGTGTAATTAAAGACATTGATGGAGGCCCTGTAAACGCTGTTCTGGGAATCCTGGTGAGAAGGAAAAATCTAGTGGCGGCCTGCAGAATGCCATCATCAGTAGCCACAGGCAGGAGAAGGCCTGATGTCCTGCCTCACCTGCGGTGTTACTGTGGACAGCTACAGAACTTTCAGTTCTTAGAAAGACTTCTATGTCTTCTTGAACCCCACCCCAGAGAACCTCCTCACTCTCTATTCTTGATCAAAAATGTAACCATAGCCCTAGTTTCTGGATCAAATGGCATTTTCTCATCTCTGTCTTCTAACAGGGCTGAGAAAACAGAGCCTTTAAAATTGAACTGAACCATCAGAAGGACTTTAGCACATCTCCTGTGTGATGTGGCTGGCAGAAAAGAATATCTATACATTTGCTGCTGCCTTGACTGTGTTCTATCTGCTTGACCTGGCTTTACAAGTGAGGTTTATCAGTCTTAAACAGCAATAGCTGATTTGGAAATAGGGATATAAAAATCTACTGTTTCTTTACTTTCATATAGGATTTTCAGCATCAAAAGTCAAATGTATAAAGGGCATTGGCGGCTGTGGTTCTCAAACCCTGGCACCACCAGGCAGGATCATGTGGATCCTACGTGTGTGAAGCTGTTTCTGAATGTGCTGAATATGACCCAGCTTGGATAGTTGCACGAACAGATGTGTTTCTTTTGCACCAGGTGCGGTGTTTTTAAGCGGTGCATTAAAAATGAAGCGTCATTCAGGAGCTGATGTTTTCCTTGCCCACTTTGAAATGAGATGTTAGGGTGCAGTTCAAAAGAAAATTCCCAGAGGAAGGATTCAGGATGAATAAACTATTTATTGCTCTGTCTACACAAACTGGAGCCCATCTAAATAAGATATCAATTCTTATTTTATTTGAAGTCACAGAACAAGCCATAGGTTTGGTATTTTCATGAGCAAGACTTCCGCCTCTCTTGGGTCACAGGAGGAGCAATGAAATTTCTGGAAATGGACAGCTTCCAGCTGCCAGAGAGCACCAGTAAGAATGAAGGCTTGCAGTTTGATGGCGCTTCTGTGAAAACATGCTCAATATATCTATTATCTCCTTCATGCCCTTACAATGCTGTGCAGGTAAATAGAGCAGTTGTTACCCCCAACTGAAAAGTGGAAAATGGTCAAGAAGTGATTTGGACTCAAGGACACATTTCGGTCTAGACTTGAATGTTCATCTTGCCTCTTGGTGCTCTGTCTGCCAGAAGATGTCATAAAGCATAGTAAATAAGATTTTAAAATACATTACTTAAAATGTAGGAGCTTTCAGTGTGCGATGACAAAAACCAATGCCAACGATACAGCTTATAAAGGAAATGAATGTTCTATATTGAGGAAATGAGACACGTTTATTCCCCAAGCAAAAAGGCACACTGTGAGGGACAGACAAGCAGAGGGAAGTTTTGCATTTAAAATTTATTAGGTATAGGAAAGCAGTGTAGGAAGGTACATTTCTTCTCACCCCGGAACTGGTTGATGAAGGATTCAGAGTCCTCAGGTTTCCCTCTCAGTGTCGGCTTTACAATTATATTTGCTAAATTCTCTTTTCATTAGACTTTCTCTGAAGTCCCCCCAACCCAAAGCTCAGATATCTGGAAGTATGGTCTTTGGAGGCTTTCCAGTTCTGCAATAGAAATCATTCCTAGAAAAGTGACTCTTTCTCAGTTCAGGGGTTTTGTTGTTTTGCTTTATGTTTTGCCAAATTTTGGTCTAACCAATTCTGGCACATAAGGGTGATATTCAATTTATGATTCTCAGTGTCCAGGGAGGTGGAGAAGAAAGTGTCCAGAAAAACAAAGACAGTGGTAACAAAGATAAAGATACATTAAAACAATACATTAAAACCAGGGCACATTAGCAGCATGAAGTGAACCTTGGAGAATAATGCAGTGTGCTAGTCAATGTGGGGCTAATAAACCCCAATCGAGCTGGCATCTGGGGTAACGGGTATTATCATCCAAATATCCATAAGTATGGAGTGATAGCAGAGCTTCCCTGGAATAGCTCCATCACTGTATAAGAAAAGGGCCCAGCAGAAGAATTCACAGCCTACTTTCAAGAGGTAGGAGAGCTGAGACTGGAATGAGGTGGGATGGGGTAGTTGAGGCAAAACTCTCTAACCACATCAATATGTACCTGCTCCATCCATACCTTCCATGTATTATGTAGGCAATTCCTACACTGACAGACTGGGAAGCTATTATGAGATTCTCTTATTTTGTAGCCATAGAGTATTACAGTACTATTTAAAGACAGAGTATGATAGAACCATTTTGGAAAACAATTCCACTCCTGTATATTTACCCAAGAGAAAGGAAAATCTATTTCTACACAAAGATGTTAAGTGAATGTTTTACAAAAAAAAAAAATTTATCCAGAACAGCTAAACTGGTAATGCCCAAATGTCCACTACTGTATGGATAAACACAAAAATGTCCATACAGTAATACAAGAATATCCCTTCAATGTAATACTACTTAGCAATAAAAACAAACTACTGACACAAATAACAATGTGGATGAACCTCAAAAGCACTATGATCAGTTGGGTGCCATGGTGCACGCCTATAATCCTAGCAACTTGGGATGGGAGGCTGAGGCAGGAAGATGATAAATTCAAAGAGACCCCAAGCAACTCAGCAAGACCCTGTCTCAAAATAATCATAATGCTGTGTGTGCCCTGGTTCATAAAGCTCAACCTGCAGCATTGATTCACCCCACAAAAAGGTCTGGGGATGTGGTTCAATGGTTAAGCACCCCTGGGTCCAATCCCTGGTACCAACAACAACAAAAAACCCACTATGATCACTGGAAGAAATTAGACTCAAAAGGTTACATACTGTTCCTACTTGGCTGTGTGTGCCACTCCCCTAAATGTCTGCCTTGTTGTGCATTAGCAGCTGAACAGATGCTGGGTACACCTTCATTTCACATCCGCTCACACTCAAGCTCCTGCCCTAGATCTGACAATCAACTGACACACTGTGCAGGGAAGATTCCATGCATGTGACATTCTGGTTGTAGAACTGAAGTCCCTGTGTTCTTGTCCAGATTCAATTAGTTCCACCCAGGATAATCTCCCTTCTTAGTACCTCAAAGTCAACTGATTAGGGCAAGTGACTCAATGGGGAGGCCACTGGGATGTACAGGCCATGTGCAAGGGTTTAGGCCACTGGGAGTCAATGCAGAATTCTACCTCCAACAATGATGAAGCCCTCCATTCCCACACTGTTCTTCCACGTGTTAATTCATGAGTGTGAGTTATTCAAAATTTAAGAATATTTAGAATATGTAGAATATTTATTTTGTATTATAAAAATTAATGAAATAAATCATGTATTTTATTACTATCAAATTATGCCAAATTCAAGAAAATGTTAAAAATAGGAAATAAAAAAATGCTGTGGAGTTACTGGATTTAATATATTTGGGCGATAAACGGAAATAATTCAGACACTGAAATAGGCACTTCATATATTTTTTATTAATTCTCACAATAACCCAGTGAGATGAACAGTATTAACAGATTAGGTTCTGAGGGGCTAAACAACTTTCCCCATATCACAGAGCAGATAAGTGGTGGCCCAACATATAACAGTTTTAAAATAAATAACATGCGAAAAGGAAATGAGAAAGATCATGTGCTATATTGCAAAGTGTACAGGACTTTGTCCAAAGATGCTGGTTTACTAAGTGAACCCAAATCATTTTCTCAATGTTTTTAATACTTTAATTTTATTTATTTTTATATGGTGCTGAGGATCAAACCCAGGGCCTCACACATTCTAGGCAAGGGCTCTACCGCTGAGCCACAACCTCAGCCCCTCAAATTTTTTTTTAACCTTGATGTTCTTGAGACGTGCTGGGGTTCAAGAAGAAAAGGAGCAGCTTTCTATTCCTCACAATCAAAACATGTACACATGGGTTTAGCAGATGGAGACCATTGTCACCTTTACTACTGATACAGAGTTGATAGGTGACTTAAGACCACCATATAACAATCCCTGCCTGATGAATAGAGGGTTTGGGTCCTTCTGTACAAGGGAAAGAGGATTCTCTGGAACAGGCACACTTCACAAGCCCTGGGTGAAGAAAGCAGAGAGACCTACCTGCATGTGGAGTTTTTTTTTAATTAGACCAGTTCCACACTTGTGAAATTTGACCAGTGGCTGCACCTACCAGCACAGTAACTCACTTTTATCTCCAAAGACATTAAGAGAATCAGGGGAAAAGGCCAGGGGCATTTAGGAAAAGTCTTTTAAGTTGCAAGGGCAGTAACAATGCAATAGCAACTCAAAACACTGAATCATATACATAAAAATCTACTATTTATTTCCAATAAAATACAAAGTATTTTTCAATCATGAAGATGATCAAGTCCTGATGTGTATAACTTGTAGACAGGATTTTTATAAAGCTCAAGATAAGAAGAAAAAGTGATGACTAATTTATAAATATCATCATTTATGTCAGGCACTATCATAATTCACATATAAGCATCTTGTGAGTTTAAAGTTTGTTTTCAGTTGTTTCCTCTGCTGTGTATCTCCCTGAGGCTTCTTCATACATTTAACATCAATTCTCATGATGTACAGGAACTTGCTAAGGAAAATAACATTGACTGGAAAGTTATTCTGTGCCAGGGAAACTTGATGCACACTGTTCACTGAACCCCCACTACTGTCCTATAAGACATTACAGAATTCTGTGGTCAAATAACTTGTACATGTTCATACAAATCACATGGATGGTATCAGGAAATGCCAATGGGAAACTGGTTTGGGATGAATTTTTTCAATGCTAGAAACTGGGTCTAAAATATTTTGTGTAGAATACTCCTTACCAAAGGTCTCTTTATGTAGAACTTAAGGTCCGTTTTCCATTATTAAACTCCTAATGTGTTAAACATCATTGCTTTGCTGCTTTGACAACTTTCAGCATAGCAAATATATTTTCAATGAGCAGAAGGCAACTATTACTAAAGTTTACCTATGAAGAACAATGGCTGAATTAGTTACTAACTAATTCACTTACTCCAGAAGTCTTCCTTTATGAATTATTAGCTAAATAATTATAAGATTCTGGCCACCAATTGTATAAGTGTACATTTAACCCGACTTTTCCTTTTTGTACCAAAATAAAGACATTTCAACAAAGAACATTATCTCTGTAATTTATTAATATACATTTTTCTTACCATGTAAATAGAAAGCTTAGCACCCAGACTGGGTTCAAACATGGTGAAGTCAAAGACTTGGTAATAAGGGTGGTAAAACTGTAGAATGGGAATTTGGATGTTGCCCAAGAAATCCTATGATATGTATAGAACGTGTTTCCCTAGTTAACTCTGGCCTCCAACCACCTCCCCAGATACACCACGTACTGACACCAGGCACTGTCCTGGCCAGTGCATGCACACATTCTGTAATCCTCTCAACCACCTTGAAAGGCAGCTCCACACCTCAAGCAAACGAAGGCTCCTTGGAAGAACTGTCTCCCTTCCCACTAGTGTCCATTCAGGCAGCCATGGACTGCATGACTTAACAAAAATGTTATTCCTCACAGTTCTGGAGGCTGGGAAGCCCATGATCAAGATGCTAGCAGATTTGGTGTCTGTTGAGGGCTTTGCTTCCTACTTCACAGATAGCTGTCTTCTCATAGTATCTTTGCATGGCCAAAGAGGATAAGAGAGCTCTCTGGGGTCCCTTTTATGATGGAATTAATCCCATTCACAAGAGCTTGACCTTCATGACCTAATTACCTTCCAAAGGCCCTCTTTCCCAACACCATCACATCTGGGGTTAAGATTTCAACATATGGATTGAGTGGGGTGGGTACTGCTGAGGGCAAACATCAGTCTTATCTGAGCTATTTTAAAGAGGCCTTTTCCACTCAAGAGGGTACAAGGGAGCACATATTGAGAGGCAGGGACTGAAGTACTGCAGAGAAGAGAGGACATAGATAGGGGTATGATCAAGGCTCACTATTATGAGAACAAGAAATAAAATGATATTACTATTGAGTGGAAACTAGATTTTAATAGATGATTCAGACAAGGACTTTTTTTTCATACTTATTACTTAATTGCCTGTGTGGGTTGTAGAGCAAATAAAAAAATAACAGCTAAACTATGTTAGCACTCTTAAAAATTAATTTACATTTTATAAATGAACTACTGATTGATTCACATGGTAACATGAAATTTTAATCTCAGCAAAGAAAACGTTTTACAAAAATAATCTTCAAACAAAGCATATGGATAAAAATCACATATTTGCTAGCCCAGATTTTATTTATATGTGTAAAACACATTAATATAAAACAGTAGGCACTTTAATTTATATTAGAACTATTCTAAACTAATGTGGATAATAAAATTCCTTCTCAAGCTTATCTGGTTGGTTTTCTTTGTAATATTTTTTAAAGTACTGGTTTACATATTTAAAAAGCCTGGGATCTCAGCCAATACTATTTAACACTATATTATCTTGGCAAACTCGGCCATTAGCTACTAAAAAATGGTGAACTAACATAAGGCTAATTGTTAATGGCCTGGCAAACTGACCTGCTGTTCACTGATGTGTGGAATGGCAGGGAATCATTCACTCCTTTTAGAATTATTGGTGCCTAAATATAGTGCAGATTCTTACAGGCAGTAAGGAGCAGCCGTGCCTCATTATATGACAGGCATTTATCGTTTGTATGTAGGAAGACAGGAAACCCTGGACCTATCGGGCTGTGTCAAGAACTAGAAAGTTCAGTGCCATTCATAAGAGAAGGGTACCTGGGCAACATACAGAAGTGCCTGGGCCAGGGCAGCGAGTCATCCTTTAAAAGCTGTCTTATTCTCTACTGAGCCCACTAGACTTTCAACCCTCTCGCATTCTGTCTCCACCATCTCAGCTTATATACACTGCTTCTACTACACTCTGGAAATTAAAAAGTCCATGAAAGTGAATTTTATTGGATTCATAGGCACCATCCAATTTAAAGTCTTTTCATTGGACAGAGAACTCAAACTGGATGGCCTCACAGGCTGCCGGTCTCCAGCATATCGGTGTGCAGAGTTGCTTTGGGCTTAGGAAAGGGTTGGATCAACCAGTAATGGTCATTGTAATCAGGAAACATGACAAAAAAATGTCTAAATTATACAAAGAAATTGCTTATGGTCTCTTTATTCTAACAGGAAAACTGCCATGGATAGTCCTAAAGGTCTGTGGCCTAGTCAACTGGCCTACAGTTCAACTACAACTGTGAAAAACAAAAAATAAGTATTTGTTGATCCTGGCCTTCATAAAATAGTTTTGAGCTGCTCACAGCAGGTTTTCAGCAAGATTAAGGTAGGTTGTCTTCACAAGGGTTTTGCATTATCCTTCTACCTTAGTTTACATCAGGTTCTGTGAGAGATGCTTGAAATTAGGTATTCAAGTTAAATATATTTTCTTCTTCTCCTTGAAGTTTGGGGCGGGAGGAGAAATAGGGGGTATATCACTTTTAAAGTAGCTGTGTAAAGTTTACATCTATTTTAAAAAATCAAAGATTTGAATAACATTATCGTCTGAAATTTAAAATGTGAAAACAAATCTCTAAATTCATTTACAGATAACTTTCTTCAAGTCAACAAATTTGTCATGTTGAAAACTGAACCAACACTCTCTGAAAAATGTTTACTGCCATCCAAAACAAAACAAAAACAAGAAACAGACTTTTATCAGTCTTTATCTCACTCATGATTATTTTACACCTATTGCCACAACTGTTCTGCAAGCTCCTTAAGGCAAGTAGTGGCATCTTTCATTTCTGCAGCACTAGTACCTAGCCAAGAGTTTGTAGCCAAGTTTGTTGACTGAATGAGTGCAAGCACTGCCTGGATTTAGTTGATTAAAAAAAAAAGTCTTTTCAATTAGATTTCACAAGTGGGTTAAATAAAAAATAATCTTCAAAGGAGAAATCAGTAGTGGGTAGAAGGCAATGAGTAGGGGGTTGGGGGGGGTTGGTACAAGGTAGCAGTAAATGTGGCATGAGCCTTCTCAAAGTTCTGTAATGAAAAGTGACATAGAAATGAAAAAGCATGGGAAGAATAAGGGCCACTTTTGGGAAAAGAGGCAATAAGACAGGAGAGTAAGGAATCAAAAGCTGAAGAGGGGAGTTGTGAACCCTGGACAGAAGGAACTCTTCCTCCTTCAAGATGCAATTACCAGTAATACAAATGAAGTGAAAATAAACACATCCAGTTCACACAGTGATTTAAAATATATGCAAATATGAATAAACTATTTGTATTACTTGGTATTCTGAGTAATCTGAGGACACATTAAAAATTTCACCTATTTTATTGCTGCCCTGAAAACAAAAACATTCTTCACTCATACATTTGTATATATTTTTATGGAACAATGGTAGGAACTGTCAATTCTTGTTTACAATATTTAAAATCAGTGAATGCTGTAGCAAATATAATTACCAAAATTAAAGCTTGTAAATCTAATCTATGAGATAATTTAAGCATGAATATCTCAAAATCATCAACTTATTTATATTACTACATGAATCAAAATAAAATAGCTTCCATTATATACAATGTAGGTTTTCCTAGTTAAGTAAATTTGGTTAGAAGCAGAACAAAGAAAGTATTTTAGAATTATCCAGCTATGCTGATAATTTTTCCAGTGAATCACATATCCCTGTACACACACACACACACATACACACAGCAATTAGAAAAAAAATTGCAAAATCTGAAAGCAAGGGCGGGAGGAAGAACTTAGTATTAAGATGATATGAAGCAAAACAGCCATGGATGGATTTATTCTAAAGGAATTTCTATCCACCAGGGTGTCTTCACTGACAGTATAGAACAAAAGTGTTGCTGAAATAGCATTATGAAGAGCACACACATTAATGACAAGTAGAAGGTAAAATTACTACTCCTATGGCAGGCAGAATATGTCACTAGAAGCTCCCATGCCTGAATTAATCATTAAGACAACGAGTATCAACTCCCATCATAGCCAAAGAACTAGGATTTCCCAAAGATGTCTCATCCAGTTTGTTCAGTGTCACACTTGCATTCACTTCCAAAAGACAGAAGAAAAGAGCAATCTTCTGAAATTAGGCTAATGCTTGATATTTCCACCTATGAGCATTTAGAAATGAGTACAGTAAAGATAAACCAGGGCCCCTAAAGAGCAGTGGTGTGGCCAGGCAAACAAATGTTGCTTAGAAGAATCACTTAGAATACCAGGCAGACTCTGCCTATGCACACCTTCTCAGGAGTGCTATGTGTAAGTGATGTTCCTGAAGGTGTGATGACAGCCAGATCCTGTGAGGCTAAAACTGCCAGGAAGTTTTTCACAGATAAAGTAGCATGTTTGCAGCAGAAATGTTCATCAAATTCTATGTGGAAAAATCTAGATGTACTGATAAAGCCCTGCTGCCAATAAGCTAAACTCCAACTAATTATACTGGACATTCTTAAAAACTCTGAAGTTCAGCAGCACTTCCCAGACATGAAGCTGAAATGCAAGGCTGGCAGCAATTCCAGGTTCTCCACTCCCAGGAGCTTGCTCTGTTGAGGCAATGACATGCATTCATGTCCACAGTACTGACTATCTGATGGTACCTCAGGCATATTTTTGTATATTGACTAAATTATCCCTCTCTTGTTATTGTCAATTCTGATTTGTTGCATAAAATAAGGACTTCAATTAGAGGAGACTGGATTTTTAAATGATTTTTTAAAATAGTTACAAATAAAGAATTATCTCTCCAACAGATAACATGTATCAAATACATCAAATATTCAATACAGCATTTACCCAATCTTTCTAAAATTCTATTACCAAGAAGGCCTCTACTTCTGAGCAAGACAAAGCAACAGGAGGTTTAACCTCCCTCCAAAAACAGCCAAGAAAACCAAACAAAATTAATAAAAGCAGTTATATATCATCCTAGAAAGAACAATAATCCTTTAGAGATGGGAAATAAGGTGAGCCCTGTTTGTCCCAGATTACACCTGGGAAGGTTCTAGGTGAAGCACAGAGGGGAGCAATTAAGAAAAACTTGTTCCACTTCCTGGGCTAAGACAGGACTGAGATTTGGGGAAATCAAGGCAGCTCAAATTCATATGAGAGAGTACCAGCCTGGTAAGAATCGAAGAGAAAGAGAACCCCAAAGATTTGCTAAGGGCTCAACTCAGGTGTCTAGCAGAATACTGATCACATAAGTGAGAAAACTACCCAAAACCAGGGAAAGAACCACCAGAAACAGCAGCACAATAGGCCCTCTGTACCTGCAGGGTTCATATTTAACAGACTCAACCAACCACAGATCAAAAATACATTTTAGAAAATTGGGTTGAATATGTACATATTTTTTTCTTGTCATTATTCCCTAAACAACTATTTATGCAGCATTTCCACTGTATTATAAGTAAGCTAGAGGTGATGCAGGATGATGTACATAGATGATATGCAAATGCACTGCCATTTTACATAGAGGAGATTTATATCTCCAGATTTTAGTATCTGTGGGGTGAGGGGAGTGTTTCTGGAAATAATCCCCCACAGATTCCACAGATTGTATGTCCTCTTTTCACTTCCTGTTTTTTAGAACAGTTGGTTCTCTGAATTGGGTAGGGGGAGAGTATTTCAGTAGCATAGTAAAAATGAAGGGCAAAAAAGCCACTCCCACTGAATTTCATTAAAATCAACATCATTAAGTTAGGGCTATTCCTATATAAAAAGTACAGTCATTCTGTTTTACAAACAGCCTTGGATCTACTATTTCAATGACACATGGACATCAAGTACACATAAAACCTGTGGTACTTTTAAATATAAAGCTTTCAGTGTTGTTTTCATTTGAAAAAAATATACTTCTGAATACAACTTAAGCAACTTAGCAAGACCCTATATCTAAATAAAAAAGAAAGGCCTGGGGAGTAGCACAACAGTTAAGGACTCCTGGGTTCAATCCCTGGTACAAAAAAAAAAAAAGTTTGTTTACCCCTGTAGATACAATGCCAAATACTTGTTGAATAAATATACACCTTGTAACAAATATCCAAAAGGAAAAATTTAACGCCTTACAATAGAAAAAAAAATTTGATTCAACACCTTGGATTCTATTTAAACGGTTGAACCACTGTCAAGATACTTTTATGATCAAAAAGCTGAGGTTTTTTAGACATATCAATATTTTTAAAGTGGGTTGCTTCTTTTTTTAATATTTATTTTTTAGTTATAGGTAGAGACAATATCTTTGCTTTATTTTTATGTGGTGCTGAGGATCGAACTCAGTTCCTCACAGGTGGTAGGCGAGCACTCTACCTCTGAGCCAGGACCTCAGCCCAGTGGGTCACTTCTTTAAGACACATGATAACTATGTCAGAAAGTCAAATATACCTACGACTTAAGGAATAGAAATAGCATTCTCAAGGTAGGAAAATTTACCTAGTGTGTATAGGAAGCCGAAAGGAAATGAGAACAGAATACAAAAACAAGATATTCACCTGTTATTAGGAAAATATGTCTCACGTATTATGTTAATAAGTAAATCAAAGTAAGGGATACAGGGGTACAAATTAAACAGTTACAGGATTCAAGGGCAGTAAATAAACTCTCTAGTCAGTTCAGTTATTAGGAACTTGCTTAAGACTCATGCTATACCCCATTATTTGAATAAAGAGAAGGTTTTCAGGTACAAAGAGAACAGACCACCATGCTGAAACAAAAAGTATTTTATTAATCATTTTGTTATGCTTTATGTGAACAATCTCCCAAAAAAGAATTATAGACATACATAAAATACACAGATATAACCATTGGGGAAAAAGTCCCAAGAACAATACCTGAGAGCAAAAGCAATGATGGAGCTGGGTTCTTTCTCACAGACTGCAATGGGCACCCATTCATGTTCATACATTAAGTAGTGTTTATCTGGATCACTGTTTAAATTTTTAAAATGCATTAAATAAATAAAACTAAAATTAGCAGAAAATCAAATACAAAATCCATTAACACTCTGTAAGTAAATTTCAGGACAATTTTACCTAAATACTACAGAATTATAATTAATTAATCAAAAATGTATGCAAATTATGAGAACTTGAATCAAAAGGAAACAAAAAAGCAATCAAGAAAAAAATTTGAAGGCAACCGGAAAATTGTCAGAATTAGGTTTCAAATCACAGGACTATAGAATATTGACTCCAGAAAACTTTCTATAGCACCAAAATTTTGGCCATATTAATCTCAAAAAGAATTTCCAAAGAACCAGAGAAGTCTAAAATACTTTGTTCCAGTATAAGCTTGAGAGAAAAGTCTTCTAGAAACTGTGAAGAAGACATACTACTAGTCCAACAAGAATAACCCAGCCACTCTACTGTTATTACATGAAAACTCAATGGCGACTCCCTCTCAATGTAAATTTTGCTCCCCTGACTTCCAGTCTAACTCTTCTAGGTACTGTTAAGGCACATCCATTCATTTTATTTAGGTGCTATTTACTCAGCCCCTAATGGGCAAGGTTACGACATTAAGGAAAACAAAGCATTTTACATAATTAAGAAATTAATAATGGTGAAAAAACAGACATGGTAGAGTTTGGAGTGGAAAAAAAACACAAAGTTTGTATAATACTCACAAAGGAAATGGAATAGGATTATAGCTATTTCCTGGAAGCAAATTTGCAAAGATGGCTTTCATGGTTGACTTCTCTTTCACCTGGCTGTCTGTGGATCCCAGCAAATATCCATCAAACACATCTAGAATAAAAAAATATTCCACTTGTACACTAACATTCAGGAAGAATAAAAAAATTAAAGTGTCAACTTGATTTCCCCTTGGGGAATACTGGCAGACATATCAATATCATAATTATCAGATGTGATTCAAAATTTCTAATCTAGGAAAAATGACTCTTATGGAATGAAAGAGAAAGCACAGTGAAACATATATATCATTGACTCTAGAGACAGGTTTTCTTCTTTACATTTTAGCGCCTCTGAAACTGAGATTATTCTACCATCAATGGTTTCTGCTGCAGGAGACAGTGAGTAGCCATAAGGGTATAACTGCCCAAATATGCATGAACTTCATTACAACTATTCATGTGATGAAGTTCAGGTCCAACTAAGTAATGAGCACTGTGGTTATTATACCTGAGATTAGTAGCAATTGGAAAGTAATTCCAAATTTTATATTGAGCAATTTATTTCTTAAACAGAAAGCAAGGAAAGAAAGGACAAGGCACTAATTTACTGTTAGGAAGTAAATATTTTTTTTGGAAGAAATGGCAGTGATTTCTCTTATTTCTTTTTCTTTTTTCAAAGCAGCAATCCTATACTTCATGGAACTTACAGAAGTAAGAGCGCCAGAAGGTAAATAAAGCTGAATCACATTTTGTTATTGTAATACTTACATGTCAAGTAGTGCAACTAAATAAAGAAGTGATAGAATGAAAAGCTCTATCTTAAAAAGCACTTTTGGTAAGTATAATATAAATATTCTAAGAGTTAAGAAAGCATTATGTCAAAGAATTAGCAGTGATTTTTTTTTCTTTCTCAGAGACCCATATAAGCCAAAGAGACAACTAACAGCCTTAGAGTCAATGAAATATAGAAAAAGTGACTTAAACTGTACCTTCGGAACCACTGGCTGTATCTAGTTCAGGTGGGCCTCCCACTGACTGCTCAGTCATGACTTCAGGTGAAGTAGGCAACTGGAGATGGGTAGAGCTGGTAGAACTTTGGCTGGACAGTGTTGTCAAGAAACGATCCTCTAAAAAAAAAATACAATCCTAAGAGTCATTTTAAAATATTAAGTCTATTTCAACTTAACATTAATGTTTTTAAATGCCAATTCATATTTTTAATTGCTAAAACACAGAATTTTAGTTTTTAAAAAATTATCAAGGTCAGGTAGCTCATGTCACAGAAATGGAAACAAAATTCCATATATGACTTGACCACAATCAAATCTCAGGGGACTATATCAATCAAATCTGACTCCTATTTAACACAATACTCTTTCCACTATAACACAATGTCTTAGGACACTATGGGGAAAAAATCAGATGCTCATTCTGGGGGAGAAAAGATACTAGATCATAATTATTATAGAAAAATACCAAAAAAATTGAGTTGAGCTCTTGCCCAACAAAAATAGTCTATGTAAATTCTCCCACAAGGTTTCTACAATAACACCAAATTATCTAATAAGATACTAGAAAAGATATTTTAAGCCTAGGAAATATTTTAGTGACATTAAAAATATAAATTAAATGTTAGAAGATTTTTTTAGTGAAACCTAGGGATTCAGGAATGAGCAAATAGAAATTCAATTTCCTGTTCTCTATTACTTCTTCCTTCAATAGCAGTCCTCTCTATATTTCATGTGTTTCTCTCTCCTAACTTAATTTCTTACAATATATTATATGATAAGCTTAAGATGATAGAGTTACAAATGATCTATACGTAGGGGGTTAAAAGTTTCTGAGTAATTGTATTTGGGAAAAATGCTAAAATTGGCAGTTAAAAACAATTCATTCAGTTATAAAACAACAACTTATGCAAACTTTCCAATGGCAAGTGGTCACTAGACTCAAGGACCAACCTTTCTCCCCATTTTGAAGTCCTGGAGAAATATTCCGTGGAGACGCATCCATTGCATTTATCTGTAAAGAAATAAATACTGTATTCTTAAGGGAATACTAAAATCACATTTTTAAAACTGTCTAACCAAATGAATCTTGAACTTTTTCATGTCAAGACCTGTTATACTAAAAATAACAAAGAACCACCTTTATAATTTAATGTAGCTTTTCATTAGAAATTAATCAATCTACTTTTTATTAGAAATTAAACCTGAGAATATTTTACAATATTCATTTATTCATTTAAAAACAATAAGCCCAAGATGGGCTTGGTGGCACAGGCCTATAATCCCAGCGGCTCAGAAGGTTGAGACAGGAGGATTGCAAATTCAAGGCCAGCCTCAGCAACTTAGAGAGGCCGTAAGCAACTTAGTAAGACCCTGTCTCAAAATAAAAAAGTAAAAGGGCTGGGGGATGTGGCTCAGTGGTTAAGCACGCCTGGATTCAATCTTCAGTACCCTAAAATAATAATATAGTAATAAGTCCATTATAATATTAGCACAAGTATAAAAACATTGAGTAAATAAAAAATACTTATTTTCCAAAATTAAAAACAATTGGTGAAAAAGTGGCACTGTTTTGCATTTTTCAATTATCTTTAGTGTCTAGCTAGCTAGATTCCTATATGGCTTCTGCATTTAATCTGATGAATACACTGTTATGATTAAAGTTCTGGCTCCATACAGATATGTGGTTAATAAAGAGAAACTTACAGAAGCCCTGAAGAGGTCATAAACCCTCAACAGTCCTTGAACCACACTTTGAGAATATTGTTCTAAACAGAAGCTTACTTCTTGGCATTATGGCATCTAGAAATACATAAGATTATCATTAAGCTGGTAAACTTTTATTATCCATTGAACCTTCTCAAGTCCTAATTATCTGTGGATAAAATATATTTAGAATGACTATCAGTGCCACATGATTTCAATAAAGTCATTTCTAAGTTCACTGATTAAATATCATCACATCAGAGAGACCTCCTTGGACACCCTAGATAAAATAACCCACCACCACTACCTACTCTTTCAGCAAAACTATCTCCGGTTATTTCTTCCTTCAGAGCCTTTTTATAATTATAGGTTCACATGTGTACTATCAGTCTCTTACTTACTAGAAAAATATTTCATGAGGACAGTAACTATATGACCTTTATTCCTAATTGCATCCACTATAACCTAGAAAAGTTCCCAGAACATCATAAGTACTTGAGAACTATTTATCAAATAATTAAATATAAAGGCAGTGCAACAGAATTTCAAATCAATCTTTAATCTTTCAAAAAGATAACTTTCTGTTGAATGATGGTATCTTTTCAATTCTGTATCAACCTCTTACACCATTACCTTTGCAGTGCGTTCAGTGGGCAAATGGAAAGGTCACCAGGGGTTTGTGCTTATTAATAGCCCTGAACTAGTTGGAAAATACTAAAATTTAAATGATCCTTAATAATCTTTTTCTTACTCTCACCTAAACTGTAAGGGAACAGGATTCCTACACATTTGTTTAAGAGACAAAAGGAAAAATCATTATATATTACTAAAAAGCAAAAGTTTCCTGGATCCATCAGTGCATGAAAATATTCCTTTACAAATACAAAACACTACATAAAAAGAAGACACTCGCTCAAAGCTGTTGTGATATCAAAGCATGAGGACCTGAAAAATACTGGTAACAACTCATGTGAAATTTGGGCAGCATGATGAGAATTCTAAGATGGTCACCAGCCCCTGGTGTGTATATACCTTCTTCCAACTACTCAAACACTGACTTAGTTACTGCTGTAAAGGAATTTTGCAGCTGTAATTAAAGTCCCAAGTCAGTTGACCTCAAACCTCAAATTCCAGGTGGGCCTGATGTAATCTCATGAGTCATTAAAACCAAAACCAAGTCTATAAATAAGAGACAGAGGAAGTAAGTGATCTGAAACACAAGAGGGATTTGACTATTGTTGCAGGCTTTGAACAGGTCAATGAATGCAGATAGCCTGGAGGAGTTAGGAATGGCCTCCAAATCAATAGCCACCAACAGAAGGGAAGCTCATTCTTTTTTTTTTTTTTTTTAAATGGGGAATTTCCACAGCCAGACATAATCTTTTTTTTATTTGTTTAATTAGTTACACATGACAGTACAATGATCTTGACATATCATATATTTGAATCAGATTTCTCATTTTTTCTGAGTGTACAGGTTACAGAATCACATTGGTCATACAGTCACACATATACATATAGCAATAATAATGTCTATTTTATTCTGCTGTGCTTCCTAACCCCCTTCCCTTCCCCTCCCCTCCCCTCCTATTACTTCTCTCTACCCAATCTGATGTGACACACTTCTTTTTTTTCTCACATCATTATACATGTATTCTGTAATGATGAGGGTGTCCTTCCATCTTTCGTGCAATTCCCCTTCTCCCTCCTTTTCCCTCCCACCTCTCTTCCCTATTTAGTGGTAATCTTCTCATGCTCTTCCTCCCTACCCCATTTTGAGTCACCCACCTTATATCAGAGAAGACATTCAGCCTATGTTTTTTAGGGATTGGCTAAACTTCACTTAGCATAATCTGCTTCTTATCACCACCAGAAAATGAACTCTGCCAGTAATCTGAATGAGCTTGGAAGAAGACCCTGAGCCTCAAGTAAGACAGAAGCATTGGCCAAAATCTTCATTTCAGTTATGTGAAATTCTATGCAGAGAACCTAGCCATGCTTGCCAGATCTCTGGCCCACAGAAACTATGAAATTATAGATTTATATTTTTAGACACTAATCTATGGCAATTTGTTCCCCAGCAAAATAAAACTAATTCAGTTAAATTAAGATGTAGAACTTACCCAGTTCAGACACCTTAAGAACTTCTCATTTTAAGCACAGAGATAAATACTCATAGTAAAACAAACGAGGACTATATTACACACTCTTGAGTACCCACATCTCTTCCTTTGAAGCACTTGCTATCACCATGAGAGTATCTCAGTGACTCCAGTGGAGAACAGATTTATGATAAATATTTCAAATAAATGAAACAGAACAGATCATTTATTTCAGGCTAGTACATAAAAGTATTCCAAGTCCTATATCTCCTTGAAACCTCACAACTTCAAGATGGAAAATCTATTAGATATTAATCAATTATGTATTAAACTACCACTTCTAAGTGTTATGAATGGAATCAATTATAGTGAAGGACCAAAGACAAAAGTTTATTTTCCTACCTTGCTTTCTTCTCCTTGTCTCAGTCTTCCAGGACTTGGAGGAACTGAAGGTCCTTTCTACCTTTTTCCTGCTGAAAAAAGGTCCTGCAACCTGCAGTCAAAGAATATGGTTTGTTTTTTAGCACTTTGAATATTTATAAATTTTCTTTTTACACTCTGAAATCACAATTGTTTCCTATTTGGATTGCAACAGACTTTATTTTAATTTTTTTTTAAAGAGAGAGTGAGAGAGGAGAGAGAGTGAGAGAGAGAGAGAGAAGTTTTTTTAATATTTATTTATTTTTTTAGTTCTCGGCAGACACAACATCTTTGTTGGTATGTGGTGCTGAGGATCGAACCCCGGCCGCACGCATGCCAGGCGAGCGCGTTACCGCTTGAGCCACATCCCCAGCCTCTGCAACAGACTTTAAAGTTGTACCTATCTAGGACAAAATTCTTATCATATCTAACCAACAAATCAAGAGCTCTTGTTGATATGACTACAATTATAAAAGAATAGCAAATTAGTATAAAGAAAAATATTTCTAAAAATAAATATTTAAATAATGACATAAGATAAATACAGTAATATATTTGGAATTCTCACCCCTGTTATGGTTTATATATGGGTTATCTCCCAAAAGCTCATGTATTAAACAATGCAAGAAAGTTCAGGAAAATGATTGAATTATAAGAGCCTTAACCTAATAAGAGCATTAATTTCCTGAAGGGATTAATTGGGTGGCATATAGACAGGTAGGGTGTGGCTGGAGGAGGTGGATCACTGACGGTATGCCTTTGGGATATATATTTTGTACTTGGTGACAGAAGTCTCTGTCTCTGCTTTCTGGATCTACTTCCTGAAGTGTTTCCCTCTGTCATACTCTTTTGCCATGATGTTCTACCTCCATCCCAGAGCAATAGAATCAGCCATCCATGGCTAAGAACCTCTGAAACCATGAGCCACAAATAAACTTTTCCTTCTCTAATTGTTCACAGCAGCAAAAAAGCTAACTAAAATACTCTCATAGCAATTATTACTCATTGCACACTAATTATTCCAATTATTACTCATTGCACACTAATTCTGTCAAATTCCATTCAGCAGCATACACATTTGAAACAATACTGAAGGTTGTTCCCTTCTTTGGTTTTTATATCTTCACAAGCAATCTAAAGGTTAGACCATACATTTTAAAGGATTTAAAAAAAGGGAAAGGAGGGGGTAGGTGAAGTTTCTTTATAACTAAAGAATATGATGAAATGTCTATAATTAATAAATTATTTAAATTTACCAAATGTCATGGCACAGCCAATTTGGCAATAATATTAATTAAATTGCAAAATCATATACCTGTTATTCCAAGCTTGCAGAACTTCACAAAGACTTTGTTTCTTGGCAATAAGTGACTCAAAGACTGACTGCAGTTGCTGAGGAGTGTCTAAAGAGGAAGACATGAGCCTTACTTGCATCTTTTCAATCCAGTTCTTGAACTCACTTTCTTCCATCTAGCAGGTAACAAGATAAAATTTCAGTAAATAGGCACTATATAGATAACCCTTCCCCACAAAAAACAATTTCTAGTAAGCAGACAATTGACTTTTTGATTTTCTATTAAAGAAATGAACTACCTCTTTTTGTGCAAAGATATCTTCCATTTTATCCTCTCTTGTTTTGCTAAATGTATCAGTTTTCAAAGATGCAAGTCTTTCGTCAACAGCTAGATATACCTGTGAAACTCTAAAACCAGAGAACATTACATACTTTAAAGAAGGTGAGATCAAATTTCCCACTCCACATAAACAGGTAAAAAAGAAGACACTAGACACAAAACCATAACTGAAAAAAGTCCTATCTAATTAAAAATCATATAATTGTGCACACCAAAAAAGACCTGAAGGATATACTTCAAAATTTTCACAGTTGTTTGCATTGTCAGAGTTCAACTTTTTAAAAAAATGCTTTTCTGTATTGTCTACTTTTTTTTCCATAAAGCACATATAACATACAATTCAAAAAAGTTATCGACATTTTCAAAGACGGTTAAATGAACAAATCGTGATACTTGATACTTGATACCTGTACATCACAGACTTTTTTAAAAAAAGAGGATCACCAAAGAAACTGAAACTTACTTCTGAAAGAAGTCCTTAAGGTCTTGAAGAAGGGACAACTTTAATGGGGCCTGGCACTTAATGAATATTTTAGGGAGTGGAACACATACTTCAAGGAGCCGAATGGGAGAATAACTGAGAGAAGAAATACAAGTAACAGCAGAAAAATGAAAACTATTTTAATACCTTGAGCAGAGATATATCCAGATGGTCAATTAAATCCTAATAAGGCATAAAGAAAAATAAAGTTTCTATAAAGTTGTATTTTTTAAAAATCAAAGTTATTGAAGACAAATTTCAATCATAAATATTTTCCCCAATTTTAGATTTTGTTTTGTTTCATCACTACACTGTGATGCCATCAGTATCCTTTTGAAGTTATCCTCATTTGTTATAAAAACAAAACTGATTTTGATATAAACCTTCTCTATGAGTAAGGAAGAGACTCCTTCATATAATAGGTATAGGTATAGATATTCTTTACCTTTCCACTCCTGAGGAATCTTCATGAGAATATTTCCTTTCCGCCTAAGGTACTGCCTAGTCAATGCTATGCCCCACCTACACAGTACTTTCACGTTTAAAGCTCTTGCTTAAGAAAAGAAATAAGTTCTAATTAGCAAATGTTCCCTCAGAGTCTAAAATGTCCCAGATGCTATTTTAGATACTGAAGATATTTCCTCATGATTCAGGAAAAACAAGTAAATATTTAAAATAAAACAAATAAATTGGGGCTGGGGATGTGGCTCAAGTGGTAGCGTGCTTGCCTGGCATGCAAGAGGTGCTGGGTTCAATCCTCAGCACCACATAAATATAAAATAAAGATGTTGTGTCCACCGAAAACTAAAAAAAATAAATAAATATTTAAAAAAATTCTCTCTTTAAAAAACAAATAAATATTTAAAACACATACATCAAGTGCTAAGTGTCAGAGAAATACAAAACAAGAAAGAGAAGCAGGGGAATACTAGTCATGAGAGGGGATCAGAGTAGGGAAAACTGGAACAGACACTCATGCAAAGTAAGTAAACAGCAGGCAGATACCTGTGAATGAAGAGCTTAGAGAAAGAAGAACCAGCACAGGGCTCCCAGACAGGAACCTACCTGACACAGGTGAGGCTGAGCCAAGGGGCTAGCACATGTGTGAAGGGACAGTGATAGGCCCTAGGCAAACAGACAGAGCCTGTAAGGACTTATAGGCCAGTAAATGGACTCTGGCCTTCACTCAGGGTGAAACGGGGACTCTGTGCAGCATCTAGAGCAGAGAAATGACCTTGGTTGATTTTTCCTTTAATAAGATCATACTGAGCACAGGCTGTGGGACAAGGCCAAAAGGAAACTGTCTGAGACTACTAAATTTTGAGGGCAGTGAAAAGTGTTCAGATCCTGGATATATTCTGAAGCCAGAGCCTGAACCCTTCCTCAAATTATTTAATACCACAGTGGTGATTATTTACTTATTAAACTTGAAATTTTAGCTTTATTACAAGTATTTGATTATCTTTATGGTAGTTAATACCTTAGCAAAAATTCTGACAGAGTTTCTTGAATGCCAAAACAAAGAGTAAAACCGAGGGGCTGGGGCTGTAGCTCAGTGGCAGAGAGCTTGCCTAGCATAGATGAGGCACTGGGTTCAATTCTTAGCACCACATAAACAAATAAAATAAAGGCATTCTGTCCATCTATAACTACAAAAAAGTTTTTTTTTTAAAAAAAGTGAAACCGATAGGTCAACCAGGGTTCAAATCAAGACCCCAAAACTTGTTAGCTCTATAATGAACATACAATATTATTATCCTCACTTGTAAGGTCTATAAAGTCTATAAGTAAGGATAATAATACATTTTTTAGGTAGATTAAGTTAACACTGATAGCTCTTAGCAGTGTCTGGTTCTGTGCTTTTGCAAGGGTGGACGTGGGAGATGACACATACAATTTAATTCAATCCAGTAACAGTAGAAATGTTGCAAAACCTTCAGGAAATATGACAATGTACAAGATCCCTTTGATTCCTTACCTGAAAGATGCCACCATCTGGTTATAAGAAAAATACTGGTGCTAATCATGATGAATAGAGTGACCACAAGGCTCAGCACTGGCTCTACGTGAGTACTGGTGCCCATAAAATCTAAGTTCAAGGTACTTTGCAAATGACATAGACCAGGATTCATTGGAAAGAGCAACAACTGGTGTTACCTGGAATTCGACAAAAATAATTTAAGTTATCTAATAATAATGAGAACTTCATTTTTTAAAATGTCTTTTCTAATACAAACAATATATTCTGAATGCAGAAAACAGGGAGAAAAAAGTTTATAGGTGAATGGAGCTGAGGGTTGTGAGGGAGAGAAATATCACTGATAATCACATCACCAACAACAATACACCTGTATGTTTACTTTCTATATATGAATATATATTTACACAGTAAATGTTACTTGTACAAACTCTTTTCCTACAATTTTATAAGCTTTTATTCTTTACTGAGCAAGAAATCATGAATATTTTTATCATAAGATAATCTTTACAACTTTTTAAATGGCTGTAGGATTATCCTATTACATTAGAATATTAAACCCAATCCCTACTTATGTGCATGTAAGACATTATAATTTCCACCTTATTTGGATGATGCTGTGTTAAACATCCTTGTACATACATAAAAACATTCATAGTTACATCCTTGAAATAAATTAATAAAATATCAAAGGGCATGAACATTCTTATGGGCTTTCATACTTTTTGACACACTGTTTTCCAAAACAGTTGTACTAGTTTATAAAACCTCCAGTACCAACAGTATTTCAGAATATCAATCTCTACTTTCTTACCAATCCTAGGAATTATAAATATTTGAAATGCCATTTCTTAAAAAAAAAAGTCATTTTATTTAATTTCTACTTGATTTCATTGCTTTGATTACTAATGTGAAATTTATTTGCACATTTACTGTCCATTTGTATTAAGTTGCTATGTTATGCTCTTTGCCTATTGTTTCTATAACCATGGTTTCTAGAAATTTAATATATTTAATATTAAGTATATTTATGTTTGGTTTTTTTAAGTTGTAAATTTTCTTACACTAGAAGTTCTTCATTTTTGTGTAACAAAACTCTTTTCTATCAGAATCCCCAAAGCAGAAAGTTTTGTCTTTAAAATAAAGTGCATATACTGAAGTATGCAAGATATAAAGTTCAAATTCAAGTTATTCCTTTAATGCAATTATCAATCTACAGAGTTCACAAAAAATATTACCAACTATCTAATGAGAACTAAAGGCCTATAAGATAAATATGAAAGTAAGACTGATAAATGATAGAATGATTTTAGGCTGGTATATTTGCTAATGCAGGAGGAACTAGATTTGACAGCAGATATTATCGTAAGTCATACTATTATTTTCTAATTGTCATATATTCCTTCCAAAAATAAACTGAAAAAAAGCCATGGTAACAATGAAGTTAAACTGGATATATACTCACCGTAATTTGGATAAAAAAATTATGTATGAAAAACATGATCATGCTGCCAAATATTTGCCCCAGAGTTAGAAAAGTAAAGAAAGGCACATGAAAGAAATAAAACTCATATCTTTTTCAAGATTGTACATGAAAATCAGTAGGGTTCACTTTCAACACTGTCTCATTCATACCTCTTCAGAGAGAAATACTGATAGAAGCTCAGATTTATTGTGCAAACATCCTGATATACTGCAATAATTAACTTTACAAATCTGTCTTACCCCCTAGATGAAAAGTCTGTATTCTTTTTTCATTCCTAGGACCTAGCACAGTACCTCCTGACACACAGATGGTGCAAAATGAGTGATTGCTGAATGAATAAATAAAATAATTAATAACTGTCAAGATACGGTCTCAATATTTTTACTGAACAAAGCACCTGAATTTTACTTAATGACTGATATATTTCAGTAGTGAAATTGTCAAAAAATGAACATTATTTTGAACATATAGCAAAGGAAGATAAAATAAGAGCCCAATTACAACCAGTTTCAAAATACTATAGATTACTACCTCCCCAAAAAACTATACAAATAAAGAAATAAATGTCATATATTATAGTACCAAGGTATATTTACCTGTTTGCAGATTCTGCACCAGGAATACGTGAGAATTGTATGTTGATATCCAGGTACTGGAGAATCCAACTCCTTAAGGATTATCCGCACACAACCTTGCCCATGGACAAAGCACCGAATGTGATGCACCATAGGAGTATTGCAGAACATGCTAGGGCACTGATAAGAAGGCCTTTGACAAACAAAAGAGCCCTTCTCATATTAAGCATAAAACATAGAAACCAAGAATAATGAATACTGGTTACTCAGAACCACTGTCAATAAAGAGCAGCATTCTTGCTAGAGTATTGATGACCAGTGAGCAAAGTGTACAGCACTCCTGCTGCTCTGAGCTGCAGCTGAACCCCTGTCATCAACTACTGTGTGTTAAGTCATTTCTATTTGTCCAACAATTTCAAGATGATTCATTTTATCCATTAAAACCTAGACATTTTGGGGGACTGGTATTCCCTTTAAAGGGGGAATGATAGAGATTAAATTACTTGCCTTTTGTCATGTAAGTGAGGAATGATAGCACTAAGATTTAAAATGACTAGCTAGCTGCCTCCAACACTTCCCTTGCCTGTCATTTGAATCACTATTGGACAAGACATTTGAAAAAGCCCTAGGGATGGCAAGGTTATTAGATTGATAAATATATGAGAAAAGTGCCGTATAAGACATCCCAATTTGAATATGAAGTAGATTACTTCTTTGCATGGCATGGTTTAATGTGGTGTTAAAGTGAGGACCATATAACACTTGACATCAAACTCATACTTATGTTTTAGGTTGAAATTCTGGTCTTCAAAAAGCCATAATGGAACACAAGGAAATTAGCTCTTACCTGAAACAGTATCTCTCTAAAAATACTCCTAATGTAAGATCATTCTTCCCATAAAATTCCATTGTTACAATCCTAAAAGAAGAGATCACTTCTTAGAAACATAAGGACCACACAGCAAATACACTTCATGAGACCACACATTCTGATTATAAAATGGGCTTATGATGAAGTATTAAAGGAGGTAATATTTGTCGTTATAGAACAGGTTTTACATCATCTTGTAAAAAAAGTTTGGACTAGCAACACCATACCATCTTTTCCACTCCCAGTCCATTAGTACCTTATGAAATTGTTTAATGAGGATGCATAAACTATAATATTAATTAAGTAAAACTGATCTGAGTTAGAAAGAGGTAAAAGTTTCCTTTACAAAACCTTATGCCTCCTAAACATAAAAAGAGGACTCTGTCGTCTGCTCTCTAGTCCACACCTTTACTGAACATGGAGAACAGCAGCTCTTCTTACTAAGCATCCAACTGCTAACTTTTTATCTAATCTACAAATGCTCACAAACAAGAGTTAGGTTATATGCCTTTAAAAACCCACTTCTTATTCAAATTTTGACCTAAGGAGTCCCTTTTCTCCCAGAGAAAATCCCTGTGGGCTTCCCCAACCCCCATCTGCCTACTGGACCTATACCACTTCCAGAATATCACGGAAACAATACTGCAGAAAGTATAATTACATTCTTATAGTACTTTGTCTTGTTTTGTGTGTGGTACTGGGGATGGAACCCAGAGACTCACAAATATAAACACACACTCTACCACTGAGCTACAAGGTACATGTTAAACTAAAGGTAAGCTATGTCATGTAAAACTATATAGTCTATGTGAGCATCATGTGCCTGTGATTTGAAACAATAATTTATAACATTATAAAATATGTTTTATATTTTCAACAGAGAATTAAGTTTTAGAATAAAACCCATTAATAAGGCAAAAGACTGGGCTGTGGGTATGCTCAATGGTAGAGCACATGTTTAATATGTGCAAAGCCCTTGGGTTCAATCCCCAGCACCAAAAATAAAAACAATATAGCAAAAGGCTGATTGCTTTTATAAAAATGGTATCTGAAGAAAAATTTGCCTAACAGTTATCATCAAAATTCAACTTGTGTGTGTCAACTTTCTTTCTGTAAGTACAAATTTCTCTTCTATCCCTCACATTTTTTTTCACTCTCAGGTTATTCTCATTTATTTCTTCCCATAAACAAATTACATATTTACAAATTTCAGAGTTTTGTCAACTTAGCTATGACCAGCAATGTGCCATATACCTAAAAACAAGTATGAATGTCTACATTTTTGTCAGTTGCTAGAATTCTGTTCTTAAGTGCAATAGTTTACAGGGAGAAGAATCCTACCAAGGACTGACACAGGCACTGGGAGCATTGCTGGACTGGGCAGATGAGCTGCTAAAAAGCACACACAGTCTTTGATGGTTAGCAGGATTCAGACAGTCCACCTGAAGGAGAAGGAACACATGAGCCACTGGAAGTCAGAATACATCTAATTCTACCTGCTTCTAACATACAATATATTCCACTCTATTGGTAAAGTCTCCTGTCATCACTGCAGTAGTTCTGCTGAGAATTCAATACTACAAGAAACTATATTTAAGGAAGAAGAAAACTTGATATTTGAAGAAAGACAATCTAAAAAGTCTAAATTAAAATATAAAAAAATACTAAATAGTTTGTTTTCTTAAATACTCTTTCAAAATTGTATTATTTGGGGAGAAAAATGAAACTAAAATGTCCATATGAAAGTCTGATCTGATAACTGAATATAACATTAATCAGAGATGCCCAGAATTCTAAATTCTAAGGTATTTCCTCACCTATATTTTATGCCTGTTTTTGTTCTCTATGAGGTAGCAACTGCTATCTGTTGAAATTCAAATTTATGCTACAGAAATCCAAAAAGAAGTTCTTAAAATACACAAAGCCTCTGTGCATCTGAGGAGAAGCCTTCCACCCCACCTCCCAAGCTCAGTGGTTTGTAGTTTAAAATCATATGTCCATCCTCTTTGCTAGCTCTCTAAAACATCCACACACACAAATACCCTCATAAGTATGAACACACAGATGATTTTGTTTTATAAAAATTATAAAATGAGGCTACATATATTAAAATACAACTTCCTTGTTAACACACAACAATATATCACAAAGCCATATGTCATAGTGTCTGCCTATAGTCTTGGCAACTCAAGAAGCTGAGTCAGGAAAATTGTCAAATTCAAAATCAGTCTTAACAATTTAGCTAGACTATGTTGCAAAAAAAAATTTAAAGGTGGGGGGCTGAGGATTAGCTTGGTGATAGAACATTTCTAGGTACAGTCACCATTACTACAAACACACACACCAAAAAAACCAAAAATGTATCATCGATTCTATCCATGTCATTAAATGCAATCCAAATCATTGTTTTCACTACAAACAACTAAACACATTGCTTCAATAAATATCCTAGTACATATATTCTTAGCAAATGCAAGCATCCTTATACAAACAGATTTAATTGGTTCTTCAGCAATAGATTATAAAAAGGAGGAAGACTGGGTCAAAGGCATATAAATGTACCCATACATTAAGATACCTCCCTATCACTTTCAAGAAATTTACAGAAGTGTATAGAAATTTATGCAAGTTGTTTTTTCCAACCCTCATTAATCGTGGATCTTTTTGCCAGTCTCACAAATAAAAAATTGTTTAACACCATTACTATTTAGCATTTCCTATTTACTATTTTTTATTACTATTTAGCATTTTTATTACTATTTAGCATTTAAACTCCTGTTTAAAGGCCAAAGAATAAGTCTTTCATTTATCTTCAGAGGGGGTAACTTCCTCAGTAACATATAATCCAGTGTCATCCTGTAGAGGGTCTCTAAAGGTTCTCATCTGGCTTTTGGGATCTTGCTCCTCTATTTGCTGCAAAATCTCTGGCTGTTGATTGCGGACAGCGTCCTGTTCGTCCACATGAAGTGGCAACAATGATTCTGGTACCAAATGGAAAAGAGCACAGGGGACACCAGCTGGGCAAGCAGATGTGGCATACTCTTGATGCTTCAAAGAGGCAACAGTCTGTGGAATACTTTTATTTTCCTGCTCACCCTTCTCAAACATAATCCTGGATTCCAGCAAAGTGTTATCATCAGAGGGCAGAAACTCAGGAGGGTAGTCAGGATCCCGGGGAAGGGAGGTTCTGCTATACTGCTCCTGCACAGCCCCATCTTCCTCCTGTCCCTCAATCAGAGAATGGAATGAAGGACTTTGCATTAATGTGGGAGGCATAGCAAATTCATCCATGAGGAAGGAGATTTCTAGTTGAGAATGATAGGCTACACAGATCATAAAAATTAGGATCTCCTTGACTCGAGCCAGCTCATAATCAGAGCCTCCTCTGAGCTTGATTGTACAGCCTAAGTGCTGCGGGCAGCCTTCAAAAAACATCAGTGTTTTGGTTTGTTCTACAAATAAACAAACAAAAAGTTAAGAAGGTTTAGGTGATAATCCAGAAGTCCCAACAGAATTAATTCACTACCTTAATGTCTTAAAAACAAAAACCACCCTACCAAGAATAAGACTACAGTTGCCTACACTCACTTAACCACTGCTGCTTGATATTTCCTACTAACTAAATGCTGCAGTACTAAGGAGGTCATTAAATCTCTGAAATCCCCAATCTCAAGTGAATCTATGCCAAAAATCACTCACCATTAGGCAACTGAAATATCTGCATATAAAATTTGTGACAAGTGCCCAAGTGTGGTTCTGTGAGTAGCTGGTCCATTGACATCACTAAATCTCCCTGGGTCATCCGACTGATTCGTTCTAAAACTTGCTACAAGAGAAAAACATTGTATTACAAAATTAGAAAAAAATAAAAACCTTAGTGAATTTAACCTGGAAAAGTAATGGGGATGTGACCCTCATAGTGAATTTCCTTAATTTTAATAATTAAAATCAGTTTTTTATTCTAGAATTCAAAGCAAATGAACATTATAAACAATAGTCAGAGTTAAGTCTACACTGGGTTGCTAAGTAATTAAAACATGCCCACTAAAATACAATACGCATACTAATAATATTATCAAAATGCATTTGAGTATCATGCATTATCACAAGCTACTGTGGAGGAAAAGAAAGAAAAACTCCCTAGAATTGGCCTCTATTCTGCAGAGGGTAATCTTCTCAAAGGAGAGAACATTTTTACTGCTGTACAATTCCCCCAAACAAAATAAAGGACCAACAAATACTTGCTAATTAAACTTTTAGTAAGTGTCATATAATCAAGCAGATTTTCTTCTAATCTGAGATTCTTCAGTCTTAATAATGAAATACCTACCATGTCTTCTATGGTGCAGCAAAGAAATAAAGATAACTGTAGACCTACCATGCACAAATATAAAGTGAAAAGCTATGGATTTAAGTGACATAAAAATTAAAAAATAAGAACTCACTGACTTTACGTTAATGACCAAAGTAATGCCATGTCCCAGTAACATGTCCTGGGCAATCCGAGACACAGTTTTCTCAACCAGAACTAATGTAGGTCGAACATCAACTATTCGCTGGACATAATTCTTCAAGAATTCCCTTTCCTAAGTAAGATAAATCAGAAATATTATGCCTGTTACAATTCAAGATCTGGACATATTAAAATATCAGGATAATTTGACAATTAAAATTGCTTTCAACCTAAATATTTTTATTCCACAAATAAATCTATAACCAAATTAATTCAAACACAACCAAGAATTTCATTAATCATTCTGAACTATATTACTTGTGCTGAAAAAAATTAGGAGAAACTGCCATCTCCAACTAATTTTACTTTGAAAGATTTTTAGTGCATCATTATCCATAAGTACTAATACATTTAATTAGCTCTTAGTTTAAAAAAACTACAGCAAGACCAACCAAACTCTAACCTCACAGCTCCCACTTACTGAATTTTTTTAATACGGTTATAATCCTCTTTTTTGAAACCAACAAAAGTCACCCTTTTTCTAGATATCAGAATAAATGACTCTCAAACAGCCTAATTCCAATCTCCCAACTGATCATATTCCACCCTGAATAGCTAGAGAGATCTAAAACTAATGCTTAATATGATTTAATAACAAACATTTGATTTCAAAGCAAATGAACATTGAAAACAACAACCAGAATTAAGACAAAACAATTCATTAACTACTTCATAAAACTTCTGGGCTCTAGATGGCAGACAACTGAAACTGAGCAAGCTTGCCACTCCTATTCCATATGTCCAAAGTATTTTCTGAGCAAGACTATAATAATGTTCACAGCCACCAAAAATGCAAGAGCTTATTGTTTATTCCCTTTAATGAACCTGCCTGTTAGGAGGTATGGTCCTTTTAGCCTTATACCTCATACAATTTAAGATCAGGATATATTAAAATATTAGGACAGCTTGACTATTAATATCAATCTCACCTAAATGGTTTTTATCACAACAAATCAGTAACCAAATTAATTCACACCCAATCAGGAATTTCATTCATCATTCTGAACCATCGATTATGCTTAAAAGAATTTCTGGAGAAATTCCATTATTGTATATATTTTCAAATTCTCCCATTATTAACAAAATCGAATGTCTTTTGTGAAATGTATTAATTTTCTATTCTGATTATTAATTTATAATTTAATAGCATTTAAAGTTATTTATGAAGCTCCAATAAAGCATAATTAAAATAAGTTGATTTTTTAAAAATATTTTGCCTCTCCTACAGGAATGACAAATAAATTTCCTATTCACCCAACTCCAATCAACTACTGTAAGTGTACCTGAAACAGCATTTAAAAAGGGGGTCTGGTCCATGCTCAGCTAGAAAAGAGTAAGAAAAGGTAGACACAAAGGGGAACATAGCAAACCATCAGACCTAGTGTGTTTGGCCTTGTAAAGACAATATAATATCACAGCCTAATTATCTTCTTGCCCTTGTATGTTCCTTTTTCTGACTATCTACCTTTAGGCTTCTTTGATTACTAATTTCATTACTGGAATTGGGAGGGAGGAAGGAGGGGAAAAATCATATCAGCTGGTACTTTATTTCCATCAATTCCAAACTGAAATGTTAGAGGTATCATTAAACTATGTTTAAAAGCATTGATGAAAAGATAAGACACTTTCTGTTATCTGAATCAATCCATGTTTATTAACTACATATTTGTCCAGAGCTTACCTCTCTAACATGAAAAAACTTTAGTTTGTTAATTGGACTGAAAGAATGGAGTACTAAAAACACAGATGAAGCATAAAATTTTTATAAACAATACCTGTTTAGTTTCAATTACACTAGTTCGTTGATCCAAGTCATACAATTCTAGACATCTGAATACGTCTACAATCAGGATACATCCCTATAATCAATAAAATTATGATTATTATCCTGTGAAAGTCATATGACATCTTCTGTGACACCAAAAAGCCTCCGGAGCAGTATCTGGGGCTTTAGCCTGGTGGTAGAGGGTGTGATAAGCAAATGCAAGGCCTGGAGTTTAATCTTCAGCAGCCAAAACCCAACATCAAAGCATCTTGGATTACATGAACAATAATAATTGTGTTTTTTCTTTGAAATCTCAAAAAGTCACAGTAAATTAGAGTTAGAAAGACTGGTATAAATCTAATCAAAACCCCTCCATTTTATTGAAAACATAGCTTAATTCCAAAGATCACAGAGTTCCAGATAACACACTTCATTAAGTAAAAGAGCAGAGTTTCCAAAGCACTGTGTGCTGGGTGTGGTGGCACACATCTCCCAGCAGCTTGGGAGGCTGAGGCAGAAGGATCACAAGTTCACAGTCAGCGTTAGCAACCTAGAGAGGCTGTAACTCAGTGAGACCCTGTCTCTAAATAAAATGTATAAAAGGGCTGGGGTTGTGGCTCAGTGGTTAAGTGCCCTGTATTTAATCAATCTCCATAAAAATAAATAAATAAATAAAAGCACTGTGCCTTTGACCACAATTTACTTCCTCACTTTTTCTGTGATACCTATGAATTTAGAACAAAAGTGATTGTTCCTATGACTCCTGGAAAAATGTGATTATCTATGAATTTTTAAGAAATGCTTTTCCTATGTTTCTTGAATTGAATATAAATGTTTCCCTGTAGTATTATATTTACATTGGTAAAAACTTTCCATTTTGAATGACCACAAACTACAATAGTATTTATGGGAGAAAAGAGTTGGGGCAGAAGACTTAAAACCTATGCAACAGCAATAACAAAATCACTAATTGGAACCTTAACAGAGAACTTGGAAAGACCAGGTACATTGTTCATCATGGCTGGAGGCTGCCTCAAGAGAAATTTTAAATGCACAAAACTATAGCAGTACAAATGGAAATGGAGCTCAGAGCAGCAGAGCTACCAAGAAGCCACCCAGAGCTGGAAGGTGCACCTCGCTGGGGAGAAAGTCCTGCCAACAGATGCTCACTTTCAATTTCTTAAAATAGAGCTGAGAGACTTCTTGCTTATGTGGCAGCCAAAATGAGGGCTATAATCTTACTCCGCTATTCTGGAGCCCCATACTTAGGAACAGCCCCAGAATCAGCAGCTTCCATCTGACACTATTCCCCAAGTTTCTAACTACGTGCTATGTTCTAGAAATGTGTTTTAGTAAAAGTGACTGTATTACAAACTGGAAAGTCTTTTAGAGATCTGAAAAGTTGGTGAAACTCTCTCAGTATATCAATGGTCCAGGGAAAACAATATTTGGATTTTCATTTTTTCTTCCATAAATTCCCAGTCATGTACATTTCCCTTTAACACTCTGAAGCTTTAAAAATAATGAGTGACAGAGATTTTGGTAAGCTATCTGTAAAGTTTAATTCATAGAAGTGTCTTCTATAACTAAATTTTAAATAAAACAAGAGCAACAAGTTTCCTTTCAAAATAATTGAGATAAGCATCATTGTACATAGCCATTCCTTCAAATTACCACTTTCAGTAGTGAGTGCTTACCTGAAGCACAATAGGATCAATGCAAGTAAACTTAGTTTCTTCTCTGTAGAGATACACAATGGAACACTTTAACAGAAGAATCTTGGGGTTTTTAATACAAGAATTCATCTAGAAAAAAAGAACAGACTGTTAAAGCTGTTAAAGGTTTGCACTTTACAGACCTTCTTTAATAATTAAGTTCACATGGTTCCTAATTACCGCTAATTTAAAATATCTCATTATATCAGTATTAATTTAATTCTTCTGGGTTATTCTTTCATTTTTTAAAAAACAAGTAATCTTTTCTGATCAATGAAAAATTCTTTAAAAATTTACTCTTTTGAAACACTAATTGAATCCATTCCTCTATAATCTAACTTTTTTCCCCCTAATGTTGTAAGAAGAGGTAGGAATGGGTCTTACAGATAGGCTATCTTAAAAACTCAAAGAGATCAGCAAATTTGAAAGCATATTTAATTCAAGATAGAAAAGGAAGAAAAGAATTAAAATGTCTCCTGAACATTTATAATGAAATAAATTTCTAAACAATCACAAGTTGGCAAACTGAACTGGGTAACATGAAGTTCATAGAGAAAGTCTTCAAGCATGTTCAAAAACATGTGACTAAAGTCACAGGCAAAAGGGACTGAGTTCTCTAATCAAGATTTCAGACTGACCCATATTAGAGACCCCAAACAGTACTGAGAACAGTGACTCACTAGCTGGGGAATTATATTCAAGGTTCTTTTAGCAAATTAAAGATTCTCTAAATATGGTCAGTAGGACAAGTTGGTCACTCATGCATACATTTCTACCACAGTTACACATGGTTTTCTTCAGTTCCTGAAAACAGCATGATACACTGACCTCTTAATTCAATAACAACCACCAAAAACCCTACTTAATCTGATTGAAAGCACTACTTTAAAAGGTAATGTGCCGCTTTAATAAGTGTCTATATGTAAATACTAACTTTGGACCACTGCTGAAAAATAATACTGAATTCAGGCAACTTTTACTTATCTTTGATCACTAACAATTCTCTAGAGGTAAAATGCCTTACAGTTGAAGCCCTCTGTATCTACAAGGTCCACATCCATGGATTCAACCAATCATAGACAGAAAATATTCATGGGCAGGAGGACTGTACCTAAATAAATATGCAGATTTTTTTCTTGTCACTATTCCCTAAATATACAGTACAGCAACTATTAATCTAGTGTTTATATTGTACTAGCTATTATAAGTAATACAGAGATAATTCAAAGTATGCAAAAACTACACCATTTTATATGAGAGGTTTGAGCACCCTCAGATTTTAGTATCTCTAGGGAAACCTGAAACCTTCCTATATGGAAGACTGAGCCTCCTTCTTCCATCTGGTGAATGCTATTATCCAAATTCCAGTTCATTCATCATCAGCTCTGGGGGACTGTTATGGTTTGGTTATGAGTTGTCCCCCAAAATCTCACATGTGAGACAATGCAAGAAGGTTTGGAGGAGATATGATTGGATTATAACATTAAGCTAATCAGTGAATTAATCCCTGATGAGATTAACTGAATGGTGGCTAGAAGCAGGTGGGATATGGCTGGAGGAACTGGAGTCACACTGGGGGTGTGACTATGGGTTATATATTTGTATATTGCAAATGGATTCTCTCTCTGCTTCCTGATCAAATCATGAGCTGTTTCCCTCTGCCACACTCTTATGCCATGATGTCTTGCCTCACCTGGAGCGGCCCCCTCCCAGAAATGGAGCAGTCTTCTATGGACTAAGACCTCTGAAACTGAGAGCCCTAAAATAAACTTTTCCTCATCTACAGTTGTTCTAGTTGGGTCCTTTAGTCAGAGCAGCGAAAAGGCTGACTAAAACAGGGACCTTCCAAGAAACCTCCAAACTTTCACCCCTGTGACAAACATTACTAGTTGCCCCTCAATGTCTTATTCTCCTTTTTTGCCATGTTTCAGAAAGACTAGTTAACAGAGCACAGAGCCATAGTTCACTGAATTTCACTGTTGAACTAAATCACATTACCTTTTTATGTGCAATGTTCTTGGTACAAACAAAGCCATTGACAACCACAGAATCAAATTTCTTTCCACCTGGGATCTGATGGAATAACTAAAATTAAAAAAAAACAATAAAATTAAGTGATAAATCCTTAGTATCCAGCCAGATGGTGCTAACATTTTCTACTATACATCCAAATAAAGACAAGAAATTCCAGGATATAAATCTTCCTATCAACCAATGATTAATGGCATCTCAGCATGATTATCATCCTACTCCCAATTTTCTTATACAGTGTTGGTACTCTAACATACTCACTGATTGAATAAATTAGTTGCTTTGGCAATTAAAACTATTATTTTAAATATCATAGTAAAAAATACAAAGTATTCCATTACTATCTAATTAAATTAATTACCCACTGTTTTCCTCAGAATGGTGACAGTAATCTGAAACAAGATTTTCTCATAACTGATTTCTTTCTTAAGAAGAGGAAGCAAGAAAGGAGAAACTATTTTGGGGGATTATCCACCCAACTCACACCTTCTGTCCACCTCTCACTTCCTCTGAGTGGCTCTCATGACCCCTAAGTGCACTGCTAACAGAGCAGACACCAAACTTCCCACACTCAGCAACCCTCAGGGTAATGACTCTTTTTACATTTCCATTAAGTCACAAATGCTACCAGGCCTGCCTCACTGATTCCTAGCATAGGCAGAGTATTAGCAGAGCTCACCTTTTTAATGTGTACAAATTGACGAATATCCATATCATCATCCTGGTTCTTGACATCAGGTCGCACTGTCTGAACAACCTGGCAGACCAGTGACACGATGATGTCCCTCCAAGATGGTGACAATGAGTCACTATGGAGCAACTGCTGGAGTAGTGCCATCATGTGGTTATGATTAGCTGAACTATGAAAATGTCAGAAGAAAGAAATGTGCATAGTTAATATAACCAAACACATAATTCTCAAGATATAAGCAGTCTACAATGGAATAAACATTTCAATTACACCTCACAGATGAATCTTCTAGGTCAATTTATATTTTCTCGGTGTATCTGTACTTTAATGATTTTGTATATAAATAAAATCTGTGAATAAATCCAACCAACATTCCCCATTAATTTGCTAAAATGAAATTTCAGTACATAAATGCAAATGTGAACAGACAAGTCCCTTTTTAATAAGATATTTCATCAGAAATCAGAATAGGCTTTATTTTCTAAGTAATCTTTGTATTTTTTGCATTATAAGGAAGAGGAACTACACATATGCCTAAGTCATTGAACATAAAAATGGACATTTAAAATTTAAAAGCTCTCTGCCTTACAGCAATCTCTCCATAGCTTGTTTTTCCCCATTCTCCTCCCTTAGGAGCTCCAGGTTGTTATGATGCCAGCCCAAAGGTGTGAAAGGCAACTCTTTGGATTTTTCCTCCACCTGATGATTAAATAAGGATTCTAAGTAAACATAAAATATGAAGTCAGTATTTTATTGCCATGTTTTAATGCCATCTACTCACATATTTAGAAATTACCAACTTTTCTTTTGAAATTTTTTTAAGTTAGCCAATATAAAATACAGGTATGAAAGGGCAAAGATGTAAAATAAATACATAAATTATATAAAATATATATAATAATAAACATGTACATATATAAATACATTAAAAATATAGAAGCAGAGATTGACAGTGTATAGCTCAGTGGTAGAGCACGTGTCTAGCATGTGCAAGACCCTGGGTTTGATTCCCAGCACCACAAAAGAGAGAGAGTTGTGTATGCTAATTTCACCTACAAAATTACAAACTGACTGCATTCAACTGAAATCTGAATGCTGGCAGAATAATATATAATAGTGGGGGTACTGAACTTTCAAGAAAGAAGCTCAACTCAGATATCCCAAAACAGAAGGTGACAATGTAGAAATCTATATAGACAATCCTTTATGGAGTTTCTTTTTCAATATTAGCAGAGACTTTTAAAGAAACTTGTTAACAAGATAGACCTGAAAATAAACTACAAAGAAATATTAAAACATGATACATAGCAAATTATACAAAGTTTTATAAAATCATTGAAATATTTTAAAGGGTAAAAATGAATCAAGACAAATTCAACAGATAATAAATGTTTTGTAGAAAAGATGCTTATTCTAAATAACTGAAGTGACTAAATAAATGGAAAGAAAGGAGATAGGTAATGCTTAGAAAAATCCTCTAATCCTTTCCCTTTTAAAGCATACTAATCTAGCAAAAAACTTACACTAAACAGTCCAACAGTCATTACATAAAATATGTGTGCATGATGTGGGAGGTACAAGACCTGCACATTTCAATCATATAAACTGCCAGTCTACAAACTTCCAGTTGAACCAGATGCTTAGAAATGAATTTAGAAGGATTGCCAAGTGATCAGTTCCCTTGCACTAACTTGCCCTACCTTCTCTTTTATCCAAAACTCCAGAAGCCAAAAAGACACTGGGAATGGAACTTCTCCCATATTTAAGACCTAAACTAAGAAGTATTGTGAACTAACTGGGTATGTTCTTACTTTACAGTAAGCTAAATAAGGAATGGGTAATAATAGGCTTATATTCTTCTATATTCCTGTTGTCCCCAAGAAACTGATCAGCAAAATTAGTTCTTTAGCCTCTTTTGTCTATTTCTTTTCCCAAGTCTACATGGGAAAGCAGCATCCTCAAATGGATGAAATCTACCTATAGGCTTTTTGATAAAGCTAACAATCCCTGATGATATGTATATCAATATTTAATACTGTATTCATGATGTAAGACACTATCCATGCCTTTAAAAGAATAAAATTCAAATTTTTTTAAAAAGTTTTTAAACAATTACTTTTCAGATCCTTCTCTCAAACCAAATCTAAATTTATATCCTTGTCTTTCAACATTCTCAAAGCCATTATACACATTAAAACTGTGTTAGTAGTACTAATCAAACATATTTTCAGTACTTCTCTGTCAGTCAATGTGCTAAGCCCTAAGGATACCCTCCTGAGCAAAAGAAACACCATCACATGGACAGTTGTTGATAAAATTACCTTTGATGAAGGCGTCACCTATTGAGAGCTGTTGTCCTCCAGCGTCAGATCAAATACTCTGCATACGAAGGAGAGAACGGAGAGGAAGGAAAGACACATGACTATAATGGGCCGGCATAATTATATAGAGAGCACACCCACACACAACAATGTATTACTCATATAAAACCCATCACTGCTTTGTGAACTCAAGAAAGCTTCAGACTAAATTTTTTTATACTTGCACTTCATACTAAACTTAATAACTCAACAGAACCATGAAACAGTTCACCTCAGTTCAAATGTCAGATCATTTTTAACATCATTTTTCCAAATAGTAAATATTCAGATACCAAAACTGAAAGTTTATGAAAACTAAAATCTTTAGTAATTTGCATAAGCCTAAAATATTACATTGCTTTTCTCATATGTAACTGTATTTTAATACATAATGACTTTGTCTATATACAAGGTAGTTCCCAGAGAAGCCATCTGAGAAAACAATGTAAGGTTTTTTAAAATTGCAGAATATAAACTATAAAACAAAGTCATATGAAAGTGACATTGGCAAAAAAAAATAAAGATATAACTTATCAGATTTTTAATAGTTTTGAATTAGATTTTGTTTTTCAAAAATTCTAACCCAACATTGCCATTTGCCAGGAGGTAACTCCTGAACAGGCGCTGAATGCTTTTAAAAATATTAAAGTGAAACTTACTCTTTACTTCCCTTTGAACTTTCCTCTAGGAGGGTGACCAAGCATAGCTCAAGTGGGGTTCTGTATACTATGCAAAGCAAGCCACAACACAATTTAACTCCTTTAAGGTGAATGTTCTCCACAAAATTTTTTCTAAGTTCATTTATAAACAAATGGGCTTTAAAAGGACCTATGAGCCACTATGATCATCTTCCCAACCAGGAAGCAGAGAAAATATTTTATTTAGAAAATTCAAGTGCACCATGCCAAATACAATAAAGACAATGTTATGCTTTATTTTTATATTTCCCTTGCAGAAAATGAATAATGCTAAATTCTGTTAGTTCAACTAATGTATTACAAGTCTTTTACAAGTTTTACTTTTCACCCTAAAGCTTAAATACAAAGGAGACTCCAGAAATTGTGGATTTCCCCAAACATTTATTATGAAAAAATTTCAAGCATACAGAAAATATTGTATACCATCTACCTACATTCAACAATTGCTAAGGACTTGCTGTATCTTTCTCTTCACATATACATATGCTTTTTTCCTTGACCATTTAAAATTACACACATCACATTTTACCAGTACTTCAACATGCATCCTTTTAAAATAAGGGCACGCTTCTTTATAGCCACACCACCAATTACAGACTTAAGAAAACTGTCAATATCTGTTTTTCATTTTTCTGGTACTAAGGATCAAACCCAGGGCCTCATGCAAGTTAGGCTCTGCCACTGAGGTATATCCTCAGCCCCTGACAATACCTTAATATCATAGAACTGGTCCATATTGAAATTTATCCAACTGTTCTCAAAATATCCTCAAACATATAACCAAAAAAGTTCATACATAATATTTGGCCCTATGCTTGCTCATTCTCTTTTAATCTAGAACAGATCTCCTACCTTTATTCTTTTCCATGATAAAGAACTTTTAAGCAACCCAGGCCAAATGTCTTTGTGCAATATCCCACATCTGGATCTGAGCAACTATTCCTTCATGGTATGTTTAATCTGCATCTCTCCCCCATGTTTTCCTGTATATGGGAAATTATATCTGGAGGCTCAAGGAAGCCATTATTTTCTCTTTCTTTTTAGGTCATACTTGCGATAACTTTCCAAGAATGGCTCAGAATTCTGCTTGCACCACATAATAAAACACATTTCAATTGTACAATTCTCTAAGACCAATAGTGAAAAATTAACCAAATCAAATGTCATATTTTAAGTGCAGATATTTCAAAGTTTTTGGTTTTTTGTGGTTGTTTTTTTGTACATGGACACAATATATTTATTTTTATTTGTTTATTTTTATGTGGTGCTGGGGACTGAACCCAGGGTCTCACACATGTGAGGTAAGTGCTTTACCACTGAGCTACAATTCCAGGCCTCAACATATTTTATAAACCCAAATTTCCTCAGTCATAAAAGATAGAGGATAATTGGTAAAGAGCATTGCTTTTAATTCCAATGGAAAAAATCAAACATAGTTAATCCCACTTGTATTTATTTAAAGGGAATGAAAACAGGCAGAAGAACTCTAATCTTTCACATACTCTTTTTTTTTTTCCATACTGGGTCCTGAATCCAGGGCCTTGCACATGCTAGGTAAGTCTAAGATATATATATATATACTCCACTGAGATATATATCTCTAACTCTTTTTATTTTGTTTTAATACAGAGTCTCACTAAGTTGCCCAGGCTGGCCTCAAACTTGAGATTTTCCTGTGTCAGCCTTCCCAGTAGGTGAGATTACAAGCATGCACTACCATTACCAGCTCACTTTAGGAATCTTTACTTTCTGATAGGATAATTTTAACAACAAAGAACAAAATATTTTTATCACATTTCAACTTCATAAAGTAAATGGAAAAAGAATGATTCTTAGTATTTAAAAAAATAGTAAGAAAAGAAGGACACAGAGGCACACTTCTGCAATCCCATCATAGTGTAAACTTAAAATAAGTACTGAACAACAGTAAATACAAATTGACAAAGCCCTACAGTATAATTTAGGATCATCCCTTTCCTGCTGCTATCAAATTATTAATTGCCCTTTTAACATTTTGTCCGACCATTAAAATAAGCTATAAATTACTATGCTAATATTAATTGTGGCACTGCTGAGCTCCTACATTCCTAAACACACCATGCTATTTGTGTGTTTCTCATACAAAAATTCCATAGTACAATGGTGAATATGAAATTCTAGGATGTAAAGAAGATAGTGGTTAAAGAATATAAAGTTTCAGTTAGCCAGGGGAATAATTTTTTGAGATCTATTACACAGAATGATGACTATAATAACTATAATATAATAACAGTTTATGGATCATTTCAAAATTGAGAAGATAGTAAATTTCAAGAGTTCACACCACAAAAAATGATAAATAAATGAGTTGATGAATATGTTAATTAACTTGACTTACATTGTATACATGTTATTAACATCTCTCTGTACCCCATAGACACATACAATTATAATTTGTCAATTTACAATTTTTGAAAAGCTCCAAAACCGGTACTTTAAATAATAAATATGATCACCTCCTTCAACTCCCTCTTTAACAGATTTCTAGTGCAAAATTCATTGTTGTCTAAAATGTTTTTGAGAACCATCAAATGCCTAACATCATATAAAATCGTATATATGATATTCTCCTTATCTTATGACCTCATATTAACATAAGATGAAAATGGAGTTGTTTTCAAAATGACTTATTTTACTAAACCAATGCAGCTGCCCTTTACCACAATCCTTTTCTAAATATTACAGTACACCCAATTCACTAAATTTTCCTACAATTTTTCCAACTCCCAATACCACATCAAGAAACCATCTTAAAAAATGTAACTCATCTATCAATAGTCATCTAGATTCTGTATTACCTTACACAATTCTTACAAAATAATCATCTCTGGCTCCATGACCTCAGACCCAAATTCTTTCAACAATCTTGCATGTGGTCTGCCTAAACCTGGCAACAGACTCACTGAAAATAGCAGGACATTTTCTATCTCTTCTCTCTCTTGGGCTTTGCTTTCCCCTTAACCTTGTGTTCTTTCCTGACAAGATAAATCTTGACAGAGAAAAAGAAAAGTTTCTTTCAATATTATACTGACTTCCCTAAATAACCGTTCTAATTTTTCTTTCTTGCTATGGCAATATCTTTTCTCAGATATCCTTGGCCTTTTCTCCAACCTTTAGTAACATCTCAATCTTTAGTGCCATCTAGACTCCTGCTATCCTGTCATTTTCCTTAAGAGTGCTGGTCCCTCTTTTAGATTCATTATCATAAGAACATTGCCACTCACAACTTTTTTAAAGGTTTGAGATCAAAGAAGTTTCAGAGGAGTATGATGGCTTTTTCAACTTCAGGTGCTTCCCTTTTTATTCTCCCTGAAAAATGTGAGGTTGTGCTGTAAAAAAAGGCATTATTGGAACCTCCTGATCCATTCCCCTCTCAACACTCTGAAGTTAGGTTTCCTAAAATACACGTGTGAATGTGCTCAGTAGTGTGCCCCTTGCCATTATGAATTCTATGATGATAGATCAATTTCTTCAAGATTTTCAAAACTTTCTTAACTTTCCAAGAGGTAAAAGCATCAGCAAGTCACAAATGTATTTTATATTCTGCTTTTAGTGAAATGAAACTGCCAATACATATGTCCAGAACAGATGTCCTCTGTCATGGTATACTCTGCCTCTGATCCACATCTGTAAATTAATACTCAAAAGCATCACAATATCCTCCAGGTGGCAGTTAATTCTCACAAAAGTGTCATGTCTGCTTCACTGTCCTTTCATGCACACCCATATTTTCTCCATCATTCATCCAATTTCTGTTTTGAGGGTTTCCATAAAGATGTATACCTTACTTATGTTCCTTGCTAGTCAAATCTTCTCCTATCCCACACTCTCTAAATTTCTTATTTTTAAATAAAATACAGCTTATTATTTTAACTCTTAAAGACATTCTACCACATCTTGATAATAACTTACATTGACAATTAAGAGAAATTTGGTTTAGAAATGTAAATTTCTTTCAAATTATTTTAATAAAGATATTTAAGTTCAAAATCTTCCCATTTGTTACATTTTTCTTAAGCTCAAAACAGAGAGGAACAAAGAATTAGGAAAGCAGTCCAGATCTAAGTTCAGAGACAATCTGACCTGAGAAAACTAAATGCTTAAAATTCAAACTTCAGGTAAAATCATACAATAAAATACTTTATAATAATGACTTTTCAGTTATTATGACATAATAAACTCCCATAATTATTCATTTAATCATTCATTTTTTTTTTCATTTATGTACTTTTACATAATGCCATGTTAGGGCTATAATTTAAATTGGTTTTGATTATATCCAATAATGTAAATCTCACCATTCATTTTTTTTAAAGGCATTTTATTTTTTATGTACTGCTATCTTAGATTTTAAAAATGATTTATCTAATTTTTCCTTTTACATCAAATGCAATTTGGATATGGCTATTATTATTATTATTATTATTATTATTATTATATAAGTAGACTAATATCAACATAACTAAAAATAACAAATTAATTCACTTTTTATTAGAGAAGAATTTTTTAGTAAATATACTATATGTATAATAGGCCTTTTAAACTCCAGTAGAAAGATGTTTTAAATGTGTGAATAATTTCCCCCAATTTAATTCAATCATCTGAACAGGTTTAAATAAATATGTTATTATAAAATAGCATAGGTGAATAGGCTTTAAAATGTTAAACAAAGAGAAAAGAATAGAGCAGAACATCCATGTTATAAATGCAAAGAAATGCCACCTTGGAAGTTGCACATTATGGGAAAAGCAGTCAGATGTAGGTCCTTTTAAAAGACTACAAGCTTTAAACTGGGCATGGTGATACTGAGGGAGAAAACAAGAAATAAAAAGAACCAACCAAAACGATGTAGGGAGGAGGTATGGGGAAAATGAGAAAGGGTGAAACAAAACCCACATCAAATCCCCTCAGCCATACTGGAACAGAGGAAGCCAGAAGGACAAGCTGGCATGAGAGCCCAGCTCTCCAGCCTATTTGGATTCCAGATGGTGACTACCTCCTACCTTTTTGGTCAGCAGGGTGAGGGGGCACATGTGGGTACTTGGAGGGCTTCTTGATATGGAAGTTGACGTTGTCCAGCTCCACGTTCAGGCTGATAGACGCAGCTGAGTCACTGTCCACTGTGGACTGGAAACTGCTGACTGAGGTGCGCTTGCTAGGACTGGCAGAATCTTTTAGTGTTGGGGAGGGGAAAGAAATATAGGGAGAGGAGGGGAGTAAAAATGGGTTTTATCAGGGTATTAGAGGAAAGTAGAAAAATGTTTTTAATATACAAGCCCAATGTGCAATACCAAAATGGATACAGTATTTTCATGTACTTCTGTGTAGACTTAATAAAATTTGAACAAATTTAAATATAAAATCAATTTTTAAAATGAATAAGTATATTGGAGGTTCTGCAGAAAGAAAGTCTGATATCATAGGGAAGAGGTGAGAAAGTTATCTGCTATGATATTATTTGCTCAGAGTTATTTTTAAGCTGCTGCAAACTATAGACTACGGTAAAATCTGAAAACATACGTTGCCTAACAAGTTAGTATCTCAAGAAAATACTGTATCTAAGACAAGGATTGCTACTAGATGTTTACATCCGGTTGAAGCCATAAATTTTAAAGCAGATTTTTTTTCAACGAAATAAGTAATGCACTCATTTTACCATACACACATAATGATCCATAAAAACTAAAATGTTAGAAAGTAAAACTCACTAGCCAAATTATCGTCACCTTCTTCAGCTATCTGTTCTGTGTCGCTGTCATCAAACTTTATGTCTTTAAACCAGGATGGCTCAGAGTGTCCTTCCACAGAGTTCACGGAGTCACTGTCCGGAGAAGGTGTCTCAGAAAATTCTGTACTCTGAAAGTATCAAGACAGGATCCAAGCAACTGACCCTCAATGTCAACGATGCTGGGGGTATCACACAAGAAATAAATTGTACCCAATATTTTTATAAACATAACTGAGTAAATTTATTTAGAAAAATAAACAAATTAACAAGAACTAAGCTATAAAATATTATCATACAGGCAATTCCATTGTTAAACTGTAATTTTAATTAACTAGAAGTCTTAGGTTAGCATGTTACAAACACAATATTTCTTTGATATAGATTTTACAGGGTTTTATGTCATCCTTTAGTTATCAGAAAAGACTACACAGCATCTAGTCTAACCCTAAACAAACTCTGGGTCACATCCTGAAAAAATAACTGTCATACTTTAACAAATATACACCAGTCTTCAGGGTCATTTCTAACTACTGAGTTTCTCATTTTAGGTGCTAGGGATGTGCCTCAATGGTAGAACACTTGCCTGGCAGGGGTCAGGAAAGACATGCATTTAATCACTAATACCTCAAAAAAAATTTTTTAAAGTTATTTAGTAAACATACACACACAACATATATATTTAGTGTGTGTATGTACTTTATATATATATATATATAAATATACATATATGGTTATATAAATATTTTTAAAATTTTCTATCTTTAAGTAATTTTCATTTCCCTTGAGTTAGAAAAAGATATTATTTTATCATCAGTGCACAGTTTAATAGTACTAAAGAGTCAAAATCTGTTTCTATTTACTTTCCATTTTTCAATCATTTTGTTATACATGCAACTTTTAGTTATAAAAACATAAACAGTAAAAGTGAAAGCTATTAAATGACAAACTATAAGTTAACTATAAAACTAAGCCAAGTTTAAGCAAAACCACACCAAATAAAGTATTTAATCCTAATAGCAGGTTTTCATCTTTATTACCTTACTTTAAAAAAAAATATTTTGGGCTGGGGATGTGGCTCAAGCGGTAGCGCGATCACCTGGCATGCGTGCGGCCCGGGTTCGATCCTCAGCACCACATACAAACAACGATGTTGTGTCCGCCGAGAAATGGAAAATAAATATTAATTCTCTCTCTCTCTCTCTCTCTCTCTCTCTCTCTCTCTCTCTCTCTAAAAAAAAAAAAAAAAAACTTAAAAAAATAAAATAAAATAAAAATTAAAAAAAATATATTTAAAAAGGAGAAAACAGCATTGGGACTAGTGGTATAGCTCAATAAAAAAAAAAGTTGTAACTTTCCTCAAACAGCAAGGAAAATCTATTAGAAAAAAAGTTTCTTTGGTTAATTCAATTACTTTTTATTCTCACTGATGAAGAAAGACTTCAAAACAAGCTTGTTACATTCTCATTAGGAGTAAAAAAATGAAGATTACCTGCAGTGGTCTGTAGAGTGCATACTCATCCCTGAAAAGCTGGTCATGATGACTAACACAATCCAGCCAACGTCCATCAACCATTGCTTGTCCAATTGCTATAGCTTGTGCCCTGAATTAAGAGCAAGAAACATGAAATATTTTAAAAGTCAGTCAGAATAATTTTATAGTATGACATAATCTTTTTTTTTCCAGTTCAGAGTTCGAATTTCAAATTATCCTTGGACAGATAAGGAATAAAACAAGAGACTGGGGAGACTGGATGCAAATTAAAAAATTCGTCTAGATACCATAGTAAAGGATGAGAACCTATGGTAAGGCAGTCCTAAAAACCTTATTTTAATTACAGGAAATACTCAATGCATGCACACACCCCTCTCCATAACGGAAGAGTAAAAACATGCTAAAAACAGCATGCCTCCTACAAAGAACTTACAGTCTTGATGAAAAAACCTCTTTCTTAAGATCACAATACCTGGTAGCAGTATGACCATTTCGGATTAGCCAGTTAACCAATTCCTTTCCTACAATGCAATTGGGATGGGTTCTCAGCCAGTACCGGTGATCCTGAAACTCCATTCCACTACTGTGATGGCAGATTTTTTTCAACAGGTCCTTTAACTGAACACTGTCCTGCAATACATTGAGAGCAAGTGTTACTCATAAGAATGCTATTTACCTGTACAGATGCTTTCCTGTGATTTTCACATTCATAAAAGGAACTTTGATTTGCATTTCTTTAGAGCAACTAATTTTTTTAAAGATTCTTTTTTTATTGGTTGTTCAAAACATTACAAATCTCATGATACATCATCTTTCATACATTTGACTCAATTGGGTTATGAACTCCCATTTTTACCCCAAATACAAATTGCAGAATCACATTGGTTACACACTCACACTTTTACATAATGGCATATTAGTGACTATTGTATTCTGCTACCTTTCCTATCCCCTACTATCCCCCCTCCCCTCCCCTCCCATCTTCCCTCTCTACCTCCTCTGTGTTGTTCAATTCTCTCCCTTGTTTCCCTCCCCCTTTCCCCTCACGACCTCCTATATGTAATTTTGTGTAACATTGAGGGTCTCCTACCATTTCCATATGCTTTCCCTTCTCTCCCCCTTTCTCTCCCCCCACTCGTCTTTGTTTAATATTAATCTTTTCCTCATACTCTTCCTCCCTGTTCTGTTCTTAGTTGCTCTCTTTATATCAAAGAAGACATTTGGCATTTGTTTTTTAGGGATTGGCTGGCTTCACTTAGCATACTCTGCTCTAATGCCATCCATTTCCCTGCAAATTCTATGATTTTGTCATTTTTTAGTGCTGCGTAATACTCCATTGTGTATAGATGCCATATTTTTTTTATCCATTCATCTATTGAAGGGCATCTAGGTTGGTTCCACAGTCTAGCTATTGTGAGTTGTGCCGCTATGATCATTGATGCGGCAGTACCCCTATAGTACACTCTTTTAAGATCCTCAGGGAATAGTCCGAGAAGGGCAATAGCTGGGTCAAATGGTGGATCCATTCCCAGCTTTCCCAGGAATCTCCATACTGCTTTCCAAATTGGCCTCACCAATTTAGAGCAACTAATTTATATGATTTAATATAAATGATGCATACATGAGGAACAACTTGAACTAATTCCAAGCATGACTTTTCTGTTAAAAATCAATGATCCCAAGTACTATATTTTTGGATCAATGGCACATATTATCCATCTCCTAGTTAAGTACAAAATATATTCTTCTTTTTTGGAAACTGGATAACGGTAGAAGATGTGACAACAGGCAAATCACAATAATCTAAGGTAACTGTTCCTGGTAGCCTTTATGCCACCATATTCATTCCACCCTTTTCAGCACCACCCAACTGCTAGATAAATCTTCAAAAAAAAAAAAAAAACTTTATCCATTGCTCAGCAACTACAGATTCAAATCTAAACTTGAGTGACCAAATTCATTGCCTTTCACTGGGTAGTCCCAAATAACTGCACTCTCAATGCCCACACTCTCCAACTTAAATTTTCTCCCAATTAATAAATCCTACTTTATTCCATGGAAATGCCATGCTTATTCTTATCTCTATACCTTTCCTTACATCTATATATAAGATTCACTTTCTTTACTACTTATCCAAATCCATTTCGTCCTTCAAAACATAGAGCTCAATACCTTTTCTGACACCCTAATTAATGATCAATTTTTTAAATTTTATATCATTCGTGACGCTTTTTAGTATTAAGACATATATGTATTTATTTTACCGTTAAAAACATTTCTATTGATTTGATTTCTACCTCCTGAATTAAAAGTTGAGGATAGAAGCCATATCTTTCATTTCTTTGAATCACTCTGTGGATTGAACACATGATTTTATATATAAGCAAATGGAAGAAACTAAATATTATCTCACATAAACTGAATAAACTGTCTCAAAGGCTTCTCCATGTGTATAAGAAACTTGTTTCAGGGGGCTGGGGATGTGGCTCAAGCAGTAACGTGCTCACCTGGCATGTGCAGGGCGCTGGGTTCAATCCTCAGCACCACATAAAAATAAAAGATGTTGTGTCCACCGAAAACTGAAAAATAAATATTAAAAAAAATTCTCTCTATAAAAAAAAGTTAAAAAAATAATGCTTCAAATTTTAAACAGCAAGCTTAACCTAAGAGTTAAGCTCTCTTATATTATGTAGGAAACTGAATTCTGATCTTGCCAGAAGAAAGGGGTAAAAAAAATATTAATGCAATAAGTAGAGAAAGAATACTGACCAGTTTCTCAGGTGATCTGAGTAAAAAGTTAAGCTAATCATTTCTGTTTAACTGATATGCTATTTCATTTATGTTTCTTTAAAAAAAATCAATGAAATAGACATCCTTATGATCAAAACTAGCAATGGGTCAAAGACAGTGTACTAGTACCAGAAGAATTTTGCGTTCATCCTCAGTGGTCTCTGTCCTAACATATGTTCGGTTAGCCTGGGGACTGACAGATGTCTCATATGAAGGTACCATAGGAGAACCAGATCGATCCAATGACAGGTTAGTAATGCTGGCTGATCTGGAAACAAACAAACAAACAAACAAAAAGTAAAATAGCAGTTGTAAATTCATCTATAAATAGAATACAGTAAACATTCATATTTAAATAAATGCTTACTTGCCAATGTTAAGGGCAATTTCATTTTTTTATTGATTCTTTTTAGTTATGTATACAAGACAGTAGAATTTATATTGATATAATTATACAAGCATGGAATATATCTTGTTCTAATTAGGACCCCATTCTTATGGATGTACATAATGTGAGATTCACTGTGGTATGGTCATATACGTATATAATAAAGTTATGTCAGATTCATTCCACTGTCTTTCTTTTTCCTATCCTTCATTCCTCTTTGTCTAATCCAATGAAATTCTATTCTTCCCCTACTCTCTCCTTGTTGTGGCTTATCATCCACATATCAAAGAACTTTGGTTTTGGGGAATAGGTTATTTCAATTAGCATGATAGTGACCAGATGAATCCATTTACTGGCAAATGTCATAAAGTCATTCTTCTTTATGGCTGAGTAATATTCCATTATGTACATGTATCATATTTTCTTTATCCATTCATCTGTTGAAGAGCACATAGGTCGGCTCCATAACTTATCTATTGTGAACTGTGCTTCTATAAACATTAATGTAGCTGCGTCACTATAGTATGCTGATTTTAAGTCCTTTGGGTATAAACCAAGGAGTGAAATAACTGGGTCAAATGATGGTTCCATTTCTGAGGAATCTTCACACTGCTTTCCAGAGTGTGTGCACCAATTTGCAGTTCCACCATCAATGTGGGAGTATATCCTTTTCCCACACCGTTGTCAACATTCATTGTTACTTGAATTCTTGATAACTGCCATTCTTCCTAGAGTTTACTGTATTCTCAGTGTAGTTTTAAGGTGCTAGAGATGTTAAACATTTTTTTCATATATTTGTTGACCATTCATATTTCTTCTTCTGTGAAATGTCTATTCAGTTTTTTGCCCATTTATTAATTGGGTTATTTGATTTTTTGGTATTAAGTTTTTTTGAATTCTTTGTATATCCTGGAAATTAACACCCTGAGGTGCAGGTGACAAAGATTTTCTCCCATTCTATACGCTCCCTCTTCATGCTCTTGATTGTTTCCTTTGCTGTGAAGAAGCTTTTTAGTTTGATTCCATCTCATTTATGGGTGTGAGGACAATCCAGCTGTGACATCTGTTAACCCATTGATTGCCAGAGCTGATTCAGCTGATTTGGCTGCCTAGGTGGGTGCCCCCTTACTCGCTCACCACTTCTTGTATGTCCTCCCACTGTGTGCTCAATTGAAGAGGATGACCTTCTCCAATAGTGGAGGACTGTTCTTTAGTCAAGGGTATATTAGTAGCTGCATTGCCCTCCTAGAACCTCCAAATAAGCTCTCAAAGGCACTTTTAAAAGTAGTTATGATGATTATGTACAATGTCATTATTGGGAAAAACTAGGTGAAAGATACTCAGAAATTGTACTATCTGTGCAATTTCTATGTGAGTCTAAAATCATTTAGAAGTAAGTTTAAAAGAAAGTAGAAAGTAATTATGGAAATATTACAGAAAAATAATTATATAGTTATATATCAGTAATATTTCAAAGGAAGTAGATATAAACACTTGTTAAAAATATTAAAAATTAGGGGGTTTTATAGAGAAATATAAAAAATGGTAAATAAACATAGAAATAATATTACAAATCAGGAAGGAAAAAACTATAGTTCAGAGGTCAAATCCATCCTGTTTTTGTATAGCTCAAGGAACACCAATTCTGAACCCCAACTAAGTGAAATGTTATGTTCAAAAAAAGAATTCCTCTTTTCTTATTAGCAGACCTACATTTAAAATATTGTCCCCAGTTATTATTAAATTTTCATTTCATGAGTTAAAAAAACTAGTGAATATTTGTTTCTTCTGATGACAAAAGTACTTATACATGATTTACTTAAATGATTTATAAGTGTATTATCAACAGCATCAAGCAAGCTATTTAAAAAAAATATGTAGCTAAAAATTTACTTTGCTTCTACCTAGGAAAAATGAAACCGAATTTTAGCTTCCAAACAAAGGATAAAAGGCAGAAGCATCTCTGTGTTAGATACTATGAAACCCATTCATTAGGGCAACACACACACACACACATACCTTATTTAATCCTCACTGTATTCTTTAGAGTAGGTATTTATAGTTCCATGTTATAGATAATGAAAGCCAGAATTAGAGCTTTAGTTAATTTTAGGGCAACTCAGTTAATAAGCATGAGGGCTGCCATTCAAAATTAGGTTTCAGCCGGGTACAGTGGCACACTCCTGTAATCCCAGCAGCTCAGGAGGCTGAGACAGGAGGATCGTGAGTTCAAAGCCAGCCTCAGAAAAAAGTGAGGTGCTAAACAACTCAGTGTAGACCCTGTCTCCAAATAAAATACAAAAAATAGGGCTGGGAATGTGACTTAGTGGTTCAGTGCCCCTGAGTACAATTCCTGGAACCCGCCCCCCCCCAACCAAAAAAAGAAACTAGGTCTCAAATGAAAATCATCTTCTTTCCAATATAAAGATTTAAAAATATTTTTAAATAATTTAAGAAATTATTCAGAGATTTAGCAGAAAGTCACTATTAATGATTAATATATCAAATAACCTTTAAGCAATATTTTTAAAAATAATCAGCTATTCATTTCTTGGCATATTCTTTCAGTTCAAAGATTGCCACTATGTCTTACTCAATTAAAATCTCTTTTCCAGTTGGAGCATTAGTTCATGCATTCTGCTTTGTCTAATGTTCTAACCATCCTGCATTTATGCTATTACAGTGGCAGTAAGAAAAAAGCAAATTGGTTAATTTTGTTGTCAAAAGCGCTAATGAATATGCTAGTGGCAAGAATGCTGATGAAAATTATAAGCATAGGGCTGCCATTCATTGAATAAATTACATCTCTCCTAAAGACCTTCATCAATCTTAGAATTACTTGAAAACACATGAAGATATATTGTAAACACAGCTATCTCTTTGAGTACATGCCCACAGGAATACTACAATTTATCTTATTTTTTAAAAACTTTCCACATCCCTCTGCTGTATTTCCTTCCTTCTCTTTATAGCAAAACTCCCATTTCCAATTATTCCTCCATCCTATTTTAAACCCCAACCAACCCACTGAAATTACCTAGTATGCTTTAACTCATCTTACTTAACATTTCAGCATTTTAATTCCATGAAAACCTTTCTTCACTTGTCTAGTAAGGCAAACACACCTGGCCTGGTTGGCCCCTCCATCTCCTTCTTTATTGGGTCCTCTTCACTTCCCCAATCTCAGTCCTTGGTCCTATCTCCTCTTTTCACACTCACTCTGCTGACGATCCCCATCCAGGTTTATAACCTTAAATACCATTCACATAATAATGAAACCCAAGTTTATATTTCTAGCCTGTACCTCTTCCCTAAATTCTGGACTCATATATCCAACTGTCTATTTGACATCTTCCTTGGATCTCTAGAAGGTGTCTAATTCAGCTTGACACCTGTTAGTCAGAACTGCATATGCCTATAATCCCAGCAACTCCAGAGGCTAAGGCAGAAAGATCACAAGTCCAAGGTCAGCCTCAGCAATTTAGTGAGACCATGTCTCAAAATAAAAAGGGCTAGGAATGCAGCTCAGTGGTAAAGTACCCCTGGGTTCAATCCCCAGTACCAAAATAAATAAATAAAATCAAACTGTTACTCCCTGTCTTCCTCCATCTCAATTAATGGTGATTGCAATTGCTCAAGTCAAAAACCTGAGTCATCTTTGAATTCTCTTCCTGTTGTGGCCTACATTCAATTGACTAGCAAATGTCATTATGTCTATACTCAAAATGTATACAAAGATCATTATTAGGAACATTGATAAAAACAGAATACATACAACACATCAGATGACAGAAATTTCTTACCATTATAATTTCCAGAATTTATACATGATTATGTAAGGGACCTTAATTTTTTGTTCTAAGGGAACACACTTAAATATTAATAAGTAAAAAATAAGACTTCCTGTTTCTGGCCTGACATGTAAGAATCTTAGAAATTTTTACTCTGTCCTAACAACCAAAAAGCTAAAAAAACTGAAAAGTCAGCAATTCTTCATAGATCTGTCAGACAAATGAGATCACAGGACAAACTGCTACTTCAATCATAAGAATGAGACAGGTGTGTACAAAGAATAACAATTTACTGGAGCAGAAACTCACAAGTAGAAACCTCCCTGAAAAACAACTCATTTTAGGTAGAAAAACCTGAACTATAATTGACAAATTACAGATAGCTCAGTGTGAATAAGCCTGAAAACTCTAGGTGGGCCAAGTATTGGGGAGTGGGGCATGTATTTGTGAGTTTCATTTTCAGGAGTGCTACCAGGTCCTATTGGTGAATGTCAAAGAAAAAGGCCCTCCAGCTCCCCACCAAGGGAGGAAAAAAATATAATTTTGAATATGCCAGATCTTTTTAATAAGGCCTTCCCCGAGAAGAAACTATTTTATTAGAGCCTAACCTAGTAAAATAGCAGAGCTAAACACTCCCCCCTCCCCAGGGGAAGAGAAATACCCAATACCAGCCCCCTCTAAACCAACCATGTAGGGGAAGAGAAATACACAACTCTAGCCTCTTCCAACCATCCTGTCCCACCTAAGGAGGGCAAAGGAGTGGGGACAAGGACAGAGGGATAGGGAAGTACTTAAAAAGTTTATAGTCCATGGCACAGGCTCACCAAAAAACTGAGACTTAACCAAAGGAGTCTGAAGATACTTCCCCTCATCCATGCCTTATCATTACATGACTAAAGAAAGGCCTATTTACTGCAGTTTCTTTCACCTACTATATCATGTCTAGTTACCAACCCAGAAGGCATACTAAAAGGAAAAAAACAGTTTGGAGATATAGAACAAATATAAGAAAAAATTGGGTACGGCACAAATGTTGGAATTAACAGTGCAAGAATGTTTAACAAAACTTGTATGAGATCTAAATGAGGAAAACTACAACACATGAATAAAATAAAGAATAAATAGATATTTCATGAATAGGAAAACTCAATATTGTCAAGATGTCAAGTTTCTCCAAACTTGATCTGATTCATTGCAATACCAATCAAAAACCAGCAAGTTACTTTGTAGACATCAAAAAAGTAACTCTAAAGAATATAAGAGGCAGCAAAACATCCCAAATAGTCAACACACTATAAAAGGAGAAAAAGTTGGGGAACTGATACAACCTGACTTTAAGATTTACTATAAAGTCACAATAATCAAGGCAATGGTATTGGTAAAAGAATAGCCAAATACGTCAACAAAACATAAAAGAGCCCAGGAATAGACTCACATAAATTGTCAACTGACCTTTGACAAAGGAATAAAAGTAAAACAAAGGAGCAATTAATCTTTCCAAATAAGTTTCCAATCTGAAAACTCAACTGTCCATCCACATATTAAAAAATAAATAAATCTAGAAAAGAACTGATACCCTTCACAAATTAACTCAAAATGGATCATAGACATAATTGTAAAAGGCAAAACTCCTAGAAAATAACATAACAGAAAATCTAGATGATCCTGGATATGGTAATGAGTTTAAAAATATGACACTCAGGTCACAGTGCATGAAAGAAATAATTGATCATCTGGACTTCATTAAATTCTTCTGCTCTGCAAAAGACAATGTCAAGAAAATGAAAAGACAAGCCATACACTGGGAGAGAATATTTGCAAAAGACACATCTGATAAAGGACTATGATCTAAAACACAACAATATGCTAGGTGTGGTAGTACATGCCTCTAATTCCACCAACACAGGAGGCTGAGGCAGGAGGACACACGTTAGTGAGACTGTCTCAAAATAAAGAATGGAAAAACAGTGGGCATGGGGGCTGATGTTATAACTCAGCAGGAAGGCACCTCAGGAGTCAATGTTCAATGTGAGTAATGCCAAAAAAAATGTTTTTTAATTAACAATGAGAATTAAAAAACAATAAAGTTTTTTGCTGTATTTAAAAAAAAAATAAAACAAAAGTTTTTAAAACTCAATGATGAGAAAATAAACAAACTGATTACAGATGATTAAAGATTTTGACATCTCACCAAAGAAGATATACAAACCACAAGGCAGATAAAAAAGATGTTCAACATCGTATGTCATTAAGAAATGGCAAATTAAAACAATAATGAGATACCAATATACATCTATAACATTGGCCCAAATCCAAAATACTGGAAACACCAATGCTGGTATCATGAGGAGCAAGAGAAACTCTTGCTGGTAGGAATGAAAAATGATATAGACACTTTGAAGAACAGTTTGAAAATATCTTACAAAAATGTTTCTTACCAAATGATCAAGCAATCATGCTCCTTGGTATTTATCTGAATAAAGTGAAAATTACTTGTACACAGGTATTTATAGTAATCTTACTCTTTCAATTGCTAAAACTTGGAAGCAATCAAGATGCCCTTCAGTAGGTAAACAGATACTGTACAACTGGACAATGGAACATTATTCTGCACTAAAAATATCAAGTCATAAAAGATAAAGTGAAAACTTTAATGCCCATTACCAAGTGAAAGAAGCCAATCTTAAAAATCTACATATATTCAGTGAATATAATTCTGGTAAAAAGGAAAACTACAGAGACAATTAAAAAAATCAATGATTATCATGGGTTAGAGGGAGGGATGAACAGACAAAACACAGCAGATTTTTAAGGCAGTGAAACTACTACTCTGTATAGTACAGTGGTAGATACATGTCATTTTGCATTTGTCCAAATCCATACAACCTACAATACCAGGAGACCCTAATGGAAACTACAAACTTTGAATGATAATGTGTCAGTGTAGGTTCTATAATAAATATACCACCATGGTCCCAGATATTCACAGTAGTGAAGGGTTGAGCATATGGAGAACAATGGAAAAGGGCCTCTGTACTTTCTCCTCAATTTTGTTATCACCCTAAAATTGCCATGTAAAATAAATCTGATGAACTAAAGAAATAAAAGATAACAATGCATGAAACATACTCTCAAATGGTTCAGGAAAAAATGTATGTGCATGTGTAAAATGACAGAATAAGCAAAACATAAATAAGTAAATCTTAATGAATATATGGATACTTATTTTCCTATTCTTGCAAATCTTCTGCAAGTTTGAAAGTTTTTTAAAACAATTAAAAATTCAAGAAAAAAACACTCTCCCCATCTCATTCAGAGTAAAAGTCCTGACAATTAACTGTAAAACTGATCTACTTCAGACTCACAGGATTGTTTCTTATTAGTTGCTGGGAACTTGTCATTCCTGTTTTCTTGGTACACTCTTATACAAAAGGTCCACAAGGTTTCATTCTCTCACATCATTCTCTCACATCCTTCAGGTCTTTTTATTAAACTAGAAGACAGAGGATGGTGTAGGTACCAATATCTTAAGCCATTGATGAATACTGGAAAGAGCTACTCAAAGAATGAAAGCAAGAGCTGACCAACAAAAAGAAAATGATAGTTTAATTCAGCTTTTAGAACTGGGATTATAACAAGCAATCACCCTTTTTAATGCTTGTTGTTATTACCATGACAGGAAATAAAAAACAGACACAGAATACAGTGTTTCCATTTAGCATTTACCTATTTCGAGCGGGGGATTTCCCAGCATCCTCCTGAACAGATACAAGTCTTGTTGACAGAGTAGTGTTGGAGGAGTCTGGATGAATCAAACTACAAAGAAAATAGGAAAATATTGAGATCGCTTGGAACAGTAAAAGACAAACCCAATTCCAATGAGATATTTTAACATTTAAAAGCAAATTAAATCTTTTCCCCTGAAATTGGGGGATTATGGGTCACTTTTGCACTTGCTTGGATTAAGGTGAAAACTGTGTGATTATCATATCAAATGTCAAAAGAATGATAAAGTTTTTTAAGTGTACCAAACATTAAGAACACCAATAGTCAAACACGGTGGTGCATGCCGGTAATTCCAGCAACTCAGGAGGCTGTGACAGGAGGACTGTGAGTTCAAAGCCTCAGCAATAGTGAGAAGCTAAGCAATTTAATACAACCCTGCCTCTAAATAAAATATAAAAATAGGGCTGGGGATGCGATTCAGTGGCCATGTGCCCCTGAGTTCAATCCCAAGTACACCCCCCGCAAAATAACAATAAAATAATGAAATTGGTTGGATCAGTGACTTACATGATAATTTCCCAAATCACATATAAGATGGAAATGATTTGGGAAATATGAGTTCTAAAACTTTACTCTCTGTCCCCACAGCCCACTGGAATAGCAAAATAAAAAGCAAACCTAGGTCTAAGAGCAGGTTCCACCTCTTACTAGCTGTGTGACCAAATTCATTATTTAATCTTTCTGAACTTCAGCATCTGCATCTGTCAAAAGGAAAAAACAGTGCCTACCAAAGAGGTATAATGAATAAAAGAGAATGAATATTAAATAATTAGCACAAAGTCTAAAACTATTATTCTACCTTTGACATCTATCAAACACCTCTCAGGAAGCTATCATACCTGGTTTGTTTTATAAAATTTGTTTTATTAAATTGTACCTGCCAATTAAGGGCTCATATAGCCAGATCATACACAATTAAAAGATATTACTAATTAAAATAAAAAATCTAATTTCATTTAGAAATATGAATACAAATCTCATTAGTATTATCCCTAAAAAGACTTCATTAGGAATTATTAATCTCAGTGACTTCTATTGCCTATTCATCAAATATCATGAAGTTTATATACATGCCATGTGCTATTCTTGGTGCCAACAGTAAAACAGTGAGTGAACAATAAAGATATAGTCTCTCGTCTTACTGAGATTATACTCTAATTGGTCAATAACCTCACTACCCATAAACATCTATGATCCTGCTGGAGGTGAACCAAAGAGAAAGGAGAAAATGGTGAATTTGAAATAATTTGAATAAAAGTCAACCGAAAGCACTTATAAGTCAAGAAACTTAGTATTTCTCAAGTTTAAATAAAATTATATTCAAGTGCCAGTACCTTTGCCAGGCCAAATCATCCTCTAAGAATATGTTACGGCTGGCTTTTCTACTCCCAACAGGTGTTCGGGGTTCACTGGGATCAAGTACAGACACAGAGCAAGCAGAATCTGAAAGAGCACTCAAATCTTCCCCAATGGAATTACTGTCTGTGGAATGAGCATAACTTAAGCTATTTTTCTACAAAAGGTGCAAGCTCGGAGGTCTCCTGGGAGGAAAAAAAATTCAATAAGTAAATAAACCAATGTAAATGTAAACAACACAATTTCCCTAGGCAACAAGTGAGGAAATTAAAGTTTCTATTATGAAGCCCTGAAGAGTGGCCTCTAGAAGGGTACACAATTTTGAAATAAACTAATAAAATGGCCTAAACACAATATGATATATTGAGATAAACTTTGCTGAAATTCTTATAACGAACAGTTAAAATAGAAATGAAATGTACTTGGGAGAACAAACAAGATTACTTAATACTTCTATTTTTTTTTTTTTTTTTTAGGATGTAGTCCTGCGCAAAAATAAGTGTTAATTTCTACCTTGTTTTTCTAAAACATTGGTTTGTGATTCCGTAACAATTTGGTGTATTAAAAATGGAGGTGAAATAGTCATATGCCACATAATGTTTTGGTTAACAAGATCACATAATACAATAATTGTCACATAATGGAGCCGAAAAACTCCATTTTGTTCCCCCCACCTGCAGTACTGCGGATCAAACCCAGGGCCTCACACTTCTGAGGCAAGAATACTACCACTTATCTGTAGCTCTGGCCCTTGAAAAATTCTTATCACCTGGTGATGTTGTAGCCATCATAATGTTGTAGGGCAACACATTTCTAATGTTTGTGATGCTGTTATAAATAAATCTACTACTCTGTAGATCTTATAAAAGCATAGCACATACAATTACATATATTACATAAAAGTTGGTAATGATGATAAATGACTATGTCACTGACTTATGTCATTATGATCTACACTTTTTATCATTATTTTAGAATGAACAACCTTTTACTTATAAAAAATTTTACCATAAAACAGTATACCATGTTGGATCAGTAGCAGTCTCTCAATTGTTCAAAATGCTATGTTGATACCCAGAAGGCTAGATAGAAGGAACACCTGAGGCCAGAAGTTCAAAACCAGCCTGGGCAACTGCAAGACCCCAAAAACCCAATCCACCCTACCAAAAAAAAAAAGGGGGGCCATAGGGATCTATTAACCAGCACCATCCAGGTTGGTTTAAGTATATTCCATAATGTTCACACAAAGATAAACTCACCTAAGTGATGCACTTCTCAGAACTTACCCATCATTAAGCAACACAAGACTATATTTAACTTTACATGTAATTTAACAATTCTACCTTAATTATTTATTACCACTACTACTAAAAATCTGAAGTGACAGAAAAGATTTCTAAAAGTTCACTGTACTGCTTTTGCCATAATTTCACCAACTATAATAATACCTCTGTTTTATTTTAAAACTACTATTATATAATACTTAATTTTATTAAACTATACATGTATCTTAATCAAAATAAAATGTCAGTTGTTGATATACTAATTTCTGTCATCACAATTTAAAAGATAAAATCTATTAAAACTATTAAGAAAAATAGATCTGCATCCACTTCAATCAGGACCCCAGAAAACAGTAACAACAAAGTGAACACCAGTCTAGGATAATCAAAGCACTAGGATAATTATCATCAACTGACCAAGGCAGAATTTCAGTGAGGATGTGAAATTACTTCCTTCCTGAAAGACCTACAGTTTACCATTACAAAAGCGGGTTTGTTTCTTACACTATTAAAGGAAATCTCCCTGAACCAGTCAGCTCTCAAAACTAAAGTTATCAAACCAATAAAGACAGTCAAGCCTGACCAGGAAAGTTTCATTTCATTAGAGCATTCATCAGCAAAGGCCACTACACATATAAGTGTATTATATGATGGAAAAATTAAGGCTGATGAGACACAGTCCTGCCACCAGAGAACTCACAGTATACTGGAGATGATGGACATATATAATTTAAAATGCTGCATGATGAATGCATAGATATTACTTTTACTATTACCATAATAATTGCTTAATATTCATGGATCCTTTGATATGTGCCAGACATTGTTCCAGGTATTCTACATTTATTCAGCATCTCAATGTGCAATTGTGCACTAAATATATTATTCCCATTTGTGATGGTTAATCTCGGGTCAACTTGGCTAGACAAGGGGTTTGGTCAAGTAATCTAAACAGTTATCTGGGGTTGAGGGGTGCAGGGAGTATGATTAATATTTACAAATACTGAAGTAAAGCAAATTATTCTCCACAAGGTAGTGAGTCTCATCCAATCAGTTAAAGGTCTGAGGAGGTAAGACTAAAGTTTCCAGAATAAAAAGGAAATACTGCAAGGCAGAAATCCTATAGAAGTTTTCAGCCTGCTAGCCTCCTTGAGAATTTCAGACTTGCCAGCCCTTCACAATCATTAAATCACTTGAGCTGATTCCTTAAAATACAGATAAACTTCTCTCACTCATTTGCTCAGTGTGTGTGCATAACTCCATTCATTCTGTTTCTTTAAAGAATTCTCACTAATGCAGATTTTGGTACTGTTATATTTGAATATGAGATGTCCCTCAAAAGATCCTGTAGTAATGCAGTAATAAGGTGAAATGACTGGATTGTGAGAGCTGTAACCTGATCAGTCTAGCCTAGTTTAAATGGACCTCCTGGTATCTGTAGGTAACTTGTATGTGGCTGAAGGAGGTGGGTCATTAGGTTCATGTCTTTCCTCTCTGCTTCCTGACCCCACCATAAACTAAGCAGCTTTCCTTCACCACTCCCTTCTGCCATGAAGCTCCATCTCATCTCAGGCCCAGAGCAGTGGACTCAATTGACCATGGATTAAACTTCTGGAACCAGGAGCCAAAATAAACTTTCCCTCCTCTATATTGTTTTTGTCAGGTATTTTTTGTCACCAGACACACAAACATAACTAAAACTGGTAAAAAGAATGGTTCCAAAGGAAAAGAATTTTAAGGATAAGGTTCCTGAATGGGCTTTCATGTTTCTAGAACTGGTTCTCTGATTGGACTGAAAGGCACTAATGATTTTATTTCTAACAGCAAAGAGAATATTGATAATCTATGGTGTGCTTAGCAATACAAACATGCAAAATATCACCTATGTATGGATACTCCTAATCAAATACTTATAAGAAGCAAGATTATGAGTTACTATGTATTTAATCTTTGAACATTTTTGTCAAACTAATAAGTATATTAAGATAAACTTATTGTTCCTAATTGCACTACACAAAGTAGAGAAATAAAAGAATAACCTCAGGATTCAAATTCCCAGTTCAAGAACTGAGCTAATTAAAAGTTTCTGTCTTCCCTGAAAGAATCCCTTATCTCCTATGGCCTCAGTGCTAAGATTGCTGAATATCTAACCAATTCTCAAAATACAAGTGGCTGAATTAATACACATAACAACAAAGACAGAGACAGGAGTGATGGTTCTGTTCACAAGCCAAAGAACATGAAGAACTACCAGCAACCACCGGAAAATAGGAGAGAAGCCTGGATGAATTCTCCCTTGGAGCCTCCAGAAGGAAGTAAGACTGCCAACACTTTGATTCCAAGCTTTTGGCCCCCAGAAATGCAGAAACGGGAGAACAAATTTCAGTTGTTTAAAAAAAATACCAAACCCATAACTTCAATTACCAATCTTGCAGTATGTCTGCTAATAAAGTGAGGACACTGATTAGGAAGAAATGGGATCCTGAAAATTAGAATGAAGATATATGGGAAAAGCCAAAAGAAGCTAAGGATATTAAACCCCCAAATCTGAACCTCCTGTCGGAAGTAGCCTTTCCAAGTCATCCGAAATTAACTCTGCTTTGCTTCAGGAATTTGTAATGCCCTCCCTCGAGTTAGGTGCCTTGCAAGACACTTCTAATTCCCCTCAAGATCTATTCCTAGTACCTCCAACCCATAGTCAAGTCCTGTCAGGTCTTAAAGGTAAGGTACAAAGTAAGACCAATGAGGATGTATGTGGTATACCCGAAGAACCAAATGACTATTCCAATTAATATAGACAAAAACCCAAGGAATGTGTGAGATGGCTATTGAGGGTATAGGATAAGAGTGGATAGAAAATTGGCCCAAGTTGAATTTACTGATATGGGTCCATTAAATAGAGATTCCATATTTAATCTTGCAGCTTGAGAAGTTAAAAGAAGCTCTTAAGTCTATTTAGTTGACTGGCTAAAAAATATGAATCTTTAAAAGGTGGCTTATATTAAAAATGAAGATAAAATGCCTGAACTCCCCTAATATACTACAGAGCAAGGAATACATGAGCTTAGGAAACAGGAATGAGTCAATTTTGCACATACATAACCACACTCCCTCTCTCTTATTATGTGATGCTCTGCATGACCTTTGGGCTCTGCTAGCAAGAAAGACATCACCAGAGGAGTACCCTAGACCTTGTACCTCTACAATCAACAAAAACAGGTATTTGGTTTTTTTTCCTGATGCCAATTATGAAACAGGGATTGGTATGTACTGGTTTGGCTAACGTAGCCAAACCTGCAGAGGAATTCAGTACAGCTCAATTCATTGTTCAACAGCTACTGGGTTTATTTGGTCAAGATACTCGTAATATGGAAGCAGAAGCTTCTCATACTTGTTGTATTTGGAGCTATCACCAGGAACTAAAAGCTAAAGTAAACAAAAGATTTTCTTCCTGATAACTTGAATAATCTGGATGTAGACAAAACCACTGGGACCTAGTTATGATTTGATTATTTATAAAGTAATGCTAATTGTGCTAATACTTGGAAAGCATAAAAAATCTAGTTGTAAGTGATAGTAGTGTTTGATTTGACAGAAAACTAAAGTAAACTTTTAATAATAGTCTCTCTTTACATATGACTTAAGGAATTTATCTATGGATATTAGTAACCTTTTTCTATGATTTGCCTATAATAAATCATACTTGGTCACACACATAAAATAGAGTGGATTTGCCATATAAAACCTGCTCCCTTATCCCTGAAAGATATACCATTCAGCACAACCATGAAACATAAATTTGTGAGGGGAGACTCAGAATCCCTGAAGGGCTCTGGCTGCTATTGCTTTTCTTTTTAGATAAGAAATTACTGCTACCACTGAACCAGGAAAACCAAATGCAATTGGGATAACTGGATCCTCAGGTATCAGGGGCCAAAGGGATTTATGGCCTTTGAATACTGTGACTATACAATTAAAGCAAGGAAACAGTCAACTTTTTCAGGGATTACCAGCACTAACTCTAAACTGAAACTAATTCCAAGGACTCAAACATCACTGTTGTTCACCAGTCACAGCAGAGGCTTAGGGAGGCATGGCAACTGATGGGAGTTTTAGCTCAGGTACATGTGACAGTGAGTTTAGTGGATCCCCAAAGCCCATTCTGTGGTTATTTCATCAGTTCTAGAATATATAATTGATATAGACATATTCAGCAACTGGTAAAATCCATACATTGATTCCTTAACCTCTATTATGGTGCTTCTGGCCTCCAGAACTGTAAGACAATAAATTTCTATTGTTCTAAGCCATTCAGCCAGTACTTTGTTATGGTAGTCCTAAGAGACTAAAATGCCAGCCAGGCATGGAACACACACCTAAAATCCCAGTGACACAGGAGGCTGAGGCAGGATGATCACAAGTTCAAGGCCAGCCTCAGCAATTCAGCAAGTCCCTCTTTCAAAATTAAAAAAAAAAAAAAGACCAGGGATCTAGCTCAGTGGTTAAGTGCCTCAATAAAAAGGAAAGAAATCAATCCTAACCGTATGAGATAGATTTTATCCTAAGGGTAATGGTAGCTCTGAAAAGGTATTTATCCTAAGAGTACTAAGCAGGGAAATAACCTGACATGATCAATTGGCATTCTACAAATACTGACTTGAATATGAAAAATGAATTCAAGATAGGGAAAAACTAGGAGTAAGAAAATCTCTTAAAAGCTCTAGTCAATCTGGATGAAAGATAATGAACTCTGTAGCAATTTTAGTTTCTTTTTTTTTTCAAGTGAATGAAAGCAAAAGGAAAATCTATACAATAACAAAAATAACATGAAAGAAGTCAAGAGCATTTTCTTGAGTAATTTTGGTCCACCTTCCACTCCAAATCACTGCATAAATCCACACACCATTGTCAGCTTTCTTCTGTTTCAACAAATAACTTGAATTTTCAGTATTGCTAAAATTTGACTATGTTCCTTATGGAAGAATAAGAGTAAGATACAATTTGCCAAAACATAGTGTCATATAAGTCAAGAAAAAACTTTAAAAATAAGAACTCTCATAATAATATAAATTAGAAATCTACCCTAACCATCTTGTCTGATAAGTTTTAACATCCCTAGAGCTTTCTACTAGTATCTATGATACACTGTCTTTTATTCTAGTTATTTTTTAACTTTCCATCTACTTTATCACTTGACTGTGAAGTGCTGTCGCCCTCACTATTGCATCCCCACGCCTTACACACAAGGCCCAAAATAAAAATTGGCTTATTGTTGGTCCTGTATTATAATTATTTTATACTTATGACCTTTAAAAATTGTAATACTGTCAATAAAATGCATTTACCTGTATAGCCCATAAATTTTCCAGGGATTTCTTGATTACAGCAATGACTGCAGAAAATCTGCCCACATAGTTGGCAATGGTGTCTGCGCCTAAAGGTTGTGAATTTTTCACTACAGTCACAGCACTCTTTACATTGGCTATCTGGCATCCAGTATTGCTTCAGGTCACTATCCTATAACAATAAAAATGTGTGAAGACTTCTTGAAAATACTGATTTTTATATTGTAATGGCAAATAAAATCCTTGAAGATTTTTTTTACAGAAATGAGAAGTTAATTCTAAAATTCATAATAAATGCAAAAGACCAAAATGACCAAGAACAATCCTGAAGAATAAAACAGGATTTACATTACCATCCTTCAAGACTTATTCAAAAGCTATATAATTTTAAATAGTACTGGTGCAAGGACAAAAAAAAATGGAGATATGGAACAGAAAAAAGTAGCTTAGCATACACTAATGTGTACATGATTTTTGTGATAAGATTTACAGCACAATCAATGACAGATGGTCTTTCAAAAACTATGGTGCTATCCTCATGTCCATTATATCCAAATAGACATGAAAATAAAAGGAAACTTGACCCTATTTATTCACACAAATAATAAAGCTTCTTAAAAAGAATCATAGGGGTATATCTACAGATCCTGGCCTGAAACTAGCCTTAAAAGGAGAAAAAAAACACTAGCCTTAAAAGGAGAAAAAAAAACTGATACAATTAACCACATTAAAGTTAAGAACTTACGTTAAAAAAATTGTGGTTTTCACAACTGAAATAAATAATAAATATACTATCATTTTATTCTTTATTTTTGGTACCAGGGATTGAAACCATGGCACTCAACCTCTGAACCACATCCCCAGCCCTTTCTTATATTTCATTTAGAGATAGAGTCTCACTAAGTTGCTGAGGCTGGCTTTGAACTCAAGATTCTACTGCCTCAGCCTCCCAAGCCTCTGGTATTACAGGTCTGCACCACCACACCCAGCTTAACAAATACATTTTCTTTCAAGTCATATTATGTCATTTTTCAGTGGGAATGGTATGATCCCAAAAAGTATGTAAGAAGAAATCTTCCAAAGCACTAATTATTACCTGGCTTTTTCCCTCCATGATTTCTTTGAGACGTTTTAATACTGTGCTGAGGCTTCGAAGCTGAACAGCTGTACGAGGATCATGACCTCCAAAGGTAGGTTCTGCCTTCCTTCTTGTATCTGAGTCATATTAAAAAAAAAAGAGAGAACAACAAAGGCAATCTTGTTAACGGTTCCTTGTGTCTATATAAAACACTGCATCTATGTGATGTGAAGTGCTTTTATTACTTGTATTCTCCCAACCAGTGACATAGGTTGAGAGTTAAGGGTGGTCTTTATAAGGGTAACAGACTGTTGAAAGTATTTCTTATTGCCATGTAAAATACTATTTCACAAGCAAGTAAAAGCCATCTAAGACAAGAACTATCTGAGCTGATGGTTTGGAGGCCTAAAACAGCAGCATTATCTACATGGTCAGAATTCAGTAATGATTTCTTTTGCTCTTTGGTCCCAGCCTATAATAAATACCTGCTGGACATTTAACAGAAGAAAAAGCAACTCCAGAGGATTAAACACTAGCCATAAAAGGAGCAAAAAAAAAAAAAAAAACTAATAAACCACATTAAAGTTAAGAATTTAGGTTAAAAAAATGTGGTTAGTTTAGCTTAGTCTCTATAGTCAAATAGGTAAGCAATAGGATCAAATGGTTCACTTCTGGGGCTAATCATCAAAAAGAAATAACTCACCCCTAAAGATTCTGATAGAGGGCTGGGGTTGTGGGTCATCGATAGAGCACTCACCTAGCATGTTTGATCCTCAGCACCACATAAAAATAAATAAAACAAAGGTATTGTGTCTAGCTACAACTAAAAAATAAATATATTTTTTAAAAAAGATTCTGATAGAATTCAAAACATCTAAGAGAGTAGATTTGACCATGATAAAATCTGACAAATGTCCAAGCATATTATAACTGCCAAAGAATTGCTAAAACTCTAGTCCTATCCTTCTCTATTGCACCCAACCCAATCCTGTAGTTCCAAACTGAAAGGGTCAGGTATTTTGGTCATAGTGACAAAAAGTTAAGATACTCCAGCTGTTTCAAAACCTAAGCGTGAACAGGAGGTGATCTGACAAAAAAGATGAGTTATCTAACTATGGACTGACAACTCTGTAACCATGAACCCAAAATAAACTTTTCTTACAAGTTGTTCCTCTCAGGTATTTTGGTCATACTGACAAAAAGTTAAGACACTCCAGCTGTTTCACTGAAATGGCAATACTAAACATAAATCTATCTATAATAAAACAAGCCCAGATTCTAGCTTTGTAACCAGAATGGTAGATGCCCACCAAAAGTGCCACTAGTAGGTAACTGTACTTTTCTTGTGGACCAAAACTACTGCAGTTTCTATTCCTGGATTAGTGTTATGGTTTTGATATGAGGTGTTCCTGAAAAACTCAAATTAGTTAATACACGAATATTCAGAGATGAAATGTTTAGGCTATGGACACTATAATCTTATCAGTGAATCAATCAATTTAATGGATTAATAATCTGAGTGGATTACTGGGTGGTAATTATAGGCAGCTGGGACATGACTGGAAGAAGGAGGCCAGTAGGGGTATATCCTTAGGCCTTATATTTTGTTCCTAGCTACTCACTCTCTCTACTTCCTAACTGCCAAGAGCTGAGCAGCTTTCCTCTACCATGTCCTTCTATTCTAACATTCTGCCTTGCCTCAGGCCCAGTGTAATGGAGTTGGCTGACTATGGAGTGAAACTTCTGAAACCATGAACCCAAAGTAAACTTTTCTTAAAAGTTGTTCCTATCAGGTATTTTGGTCATAGTGACAAAAAGTTAAGACACTCCAGCTGTTTCAAAATCTAAGGGTGAATAGGAGGTGATTTGACAAAAAAGATGAACATCCAATTAGCTTAAACACTCTAGTCTTATAACCCATGGAGCTCCCACTAACCTAAACAGACTGCAGTTATTTCCAAGGTTTCAAGTACCCACAGGCAACTGCAGTCTAAAATTTTAACATTTGTCTTCATTCTTTCAAGAGAAAGAGACAACAATCACATGATTTTTAACATATTTATTGTCATATTTATTTTTGTTACTCTCTTTCTATGCCTAATTTACAAGTTAAACTTTATCACAGATGTGTACATATGGGGATAAAAAACATAGGGTCTGGTACTATCTGTGTTTTCAAGCCTCTACTGGTACAGAAAAGAAAGGAGGTTTAGAGTATATCCCTGCAGATAATGGGAACTACTATAAAATGGAAAATCTGGGGCTGGGGTTGTAGCTCAGTGGTAAAGCACTTGCCTAGCATGCATCAGACACTGAGCTCGATTCTGAGCACCACAAACAGATAAATAAAATAAAGGTCCATCAACAACAACAACAACAAAATAATAATGATTTAAAAAATAAAATGGAAAATCTGCCTCAAACTCACTATTTGCCAGATTTATATTAGGTGTGCTTTGTTTTAGTTGGGTGGGAAATAAAAGATTGCAAAGAAATGAGAGGTTGATATCTAAATCCAAATTTACAAAGAATTACCTAAAACAATTTAATGAAATAATCACTGTATCTAAACTGCACTTATTTTTAAACACTTTGAAAACTTTTTATCTTAATTTAGCATTAGTAATACCTCAGAGGTGGTACTAAAATGTAAGTATTAGAACGACCAAATTATTCTTGAGTCTCAAAATATAAAGCAACTATCCATGAATTATAAGTTGAAAAAGGAGACAAAGCTGTGAGAATTACAATGGGAATGCTCCGCATACTGGCAATAACAAACTGTGAAGCCCCTTGCATTTAGCTACTTAGAAATACAAGATAGTATTAATAACATCATCCACTGGAAAAGGATGAGTGAGGCTCTTCCTAGAACCATGAGCACTAGTGCCCTTGAATTAAGATGAACAGACACTGAGAAAATCTAGTCTAGCTCTTTGCTCTTAGGCAAATAATCTTAGCTGCTTCTTATAAAAGAGATACCAGGAAATTAAATTATTTTCCTAAGGTCTAAAGCCAGTACATAATTACAGTTCTTTAGTGAAGAAAGGAACTTATTTGGCCAAACAGTCCCAGGCTTTTGAAGTTCGAATGCATCTAAGGTAGAATCCAAGAATAAAGACAATAAAAAAAGGTAGAGGGGCTGGGGTTGTAGCTCAGTGGTAGAGCACTTGCCTGGCACATGTGGGACACTGGGTTCGATCTTTAGCACCACATAAAAAAAAACTAAATTAGTAAAATAAAGATATTTAAAAAATTTTTTTAATATAGAAACTGCAACAAATGAGACATGAGAAGCTCCATCTAAAAATATTTAAATTCAATTGTATCATAACACGACAGGCAAAGTTAGGCAGTCTGTCACTACTAAAAGATGAGTTTCTACTCCAACTCCTCAACTGAACAAGTGAGGAAATCCTATGCTTAAAATGGAGACTGCTGCTCTCCTTGGTCTCCTTTTCTTCTTTCTGTAGCTAAGGAAAGCGTGGTATTTTGAAAAACTAAGATCAATAATTCTGCAAAGAAAAGGTGGTAGGTGAAATTTTCAGACAATAATGTCTTCATTCAATATTATTTAGTCAGAAGGGCTCCCTCAACAAAAACAGGCTGTTGGCCATGGGCCAGGTATAAGAGCTAAGGTTAAAGGTTAAAGTGGAGATGTTTTAAAATAAAAGGAGAGCTCCTTTATTTCTCTTCCCTTGCCCAACTTCCAATTCTTAACCAGGGGTTAAAGCTCACTGCCTTAGAAGTCCTGTAAAGATGACACAGCCAGCTCTGATCCAGTTCTTCAGCAGTACTTCTTCTTGATTTCTCTTGCCTCTTCCAATAAACCAAATCTCAGCTAGAAATAAAATATCCTTCTGCCAAACACCATTGCTTTCATCTATTTTTCATTCTCATGGGGAAGACTGGCCAGGGCCCACAGGATCTGGTATTCAGGGACACTTGATTTCTCAATGCTGTATCCCTTTGCCTCTATTACACCACTTCCCACTGCCTTCTTCTATCACCTTGATAGATGGTTGGGCAAACCATTCTACTGAGTTTAGCAATCTACCAGAAATAAAGCATAAAATATTTACTCTCTCCAGTTTCTTCACTTCACTGATCCCTAGCACGCACTCATTAGAAGAGCATGAAAATGAAGGAGGTGACTGTGTAATAAACCAGGATGGAGAATAAACAGGCAAGAAGAGCTCCGCTTATACAGCCACACTGATAGTTTGCACCCCACAAAGGACACAGGCCAAGAGCAAGTGGCAGCCCAGCAATGGAGTTGAAGAATTCTGCAGCCAGAGGCATGCACATCACATTTCACTAGCACCCAAATACAGACACAGAATTCATTCACAAGACTGAAACTAACCTGTGTTCTCCTGGGGATGCTGCAAATTGTTCTCTGCTGAAACTCAAGCAAGTAATTAATCAAAAAGCAGCCAAGAGGTCTGTTGTTTGCCTAAATCAAAGTTTAGTGACATGTTTAAGAGCTTTTATTCAGATATCAACAAATTCTTTCACTAATTAAGTAATAGTTTTATTTATTCTGGAGAGTACCTGACTATTCCAAACAACAAGAAAGTTAAGTCAGTAAATAACTTGGGAAACAATGACTGTGGAAAAATCTTAGAAGAATGAAATAAGAACACTCTTTTACCTAACACTGAAGAGCGTCGCTGAAGTTCCTCATTAAGCTGTTTTTTATAAGGAACAGGTGACCTCACTGATTGTGTCCTTGAAGGGAGCTGAGGGCTGGACCAAATTCCACTGGGAGAAGGGTGCTCTCCTTGGCTCCCTTCTCCTCTCTCTGTAGAGCAAAAGAAAGGTTGACATTATTTGAAAAATTGAGACACAAGAATTCAGCAAAGAGAAAACATGAAATTTTCCAGACAACTATATTATATATATACATACATACACACACACATACATATATATACTTATATATATGTATGTATATATTACATGCATAATTTAAAATTAGGCTTTTGGATTTTTTTTAAAAGAAAGAAATCCAAAGAGTAGAGCAAAATTATAAGCCAATAATCACACCCTTGGTATATGTGATTTTCTGTTTTACTTTTCATTTGAAATTTGAGGAAACAGAATGCAAGCTTTTTACACAAAGGCCCAGATTTTTTGCTGTGTTTATGGAAGAGATTCCTTGTACTATTGAAACAGCACCCAATATAGTAGCTGCTCAATAAACGTTTACTAAATAAATAGAGTATTATCTTATAAAGAGACTACATAATATAATATCTTAGATGGAATCTTATAACAATAAAAGGACATTATGTAAAAATTTTAAAACTCTGAATAAAATACATACAGTAGTTAGTGAAAATTGTAAAATCTTTACATTAGTGCAGTAATACTGATAGTATAGTAATACTAACCTAAGATGTTAATAATAGCAGAAACTGAATGTAGGGGTAAACTAAGTGCTCTGCATTATCTTTCCAATTTTTCTATAAATCTAATAAAACTGTTTTAAAAATTAAAGCTTATTTTTTAAAAATTATCATCTTAAAAATGTACCAAGTTTTTACAGTACTTTAAACCTAACCATTAATAAACTTAATTAGAACTATCAAAATTTCTACTGAGGGGCTGGGGTTGTGGCTCAGTGATAAAGTGTTTGCCTCCCACATGTGAGGCACTGGGTTCGATCCTCAGCACTACATAAAAACAAGTTAAACAAAATAAAGGTGTTGTATCCACCTACAACTAAAAACAATATTTAAAAAAAAATTCTACCTAGTCTGGGCTCAATGGCACACAATCCCAGCAGCTCAGGAGGCTGACACAGGAAGATCACAAGTTCAAAGCCAGCCTCAGGAAATTAGTGACACTATAAGCAACTCAGCAAGACAAGCTCTTGCCCTGTCTTTAAATAAAATATAAAACAGGGCTGGGGATGTGTTCACTGGTTAAGCACCCCTGGGTTCAACAGTACCCCCCCCCAAAAAAAAAAAGAAATCTAGCTTTTTCTTCTTAAGCAGAAAAATCTGGTGATATATGAATTAAGCATCTTATTAATATTTCACTTTTTCACAAAGATACAACATGAAAGTTGAATAAGGGAACTATAAAGAATCAAAACTGTAAGTTTTCTGATGCTTAAGAGTAAGTCTTCCCTTTGTTAAATCGAAAAAGATTTACAAAAGAACTATATGCTGATTTAAAAGAAGGTTCATCCTGGTCAGGAGTCAAAGGTTTAAGTGTATAAGATGAGAATGACTGGTAGGAGGTCGAGGCAAATCATTAGCAGAGTCCAGTGTTGAGGAAGTCTTATCATCTGTGGCCATTTCATGAGTCTGCAAAAGAAAAAAAAAAGTTACTGTTTCAGAAGCCAAAAGTTAATTTCAAACAATATGCATACATCTGGAAGATCCTATTCTGTGAGAGTTTTTACCTATGAAAACCAAAGAGTCAGTGAATTTAGCTTAGCATACTCAAGTGAAGGTTTAAAAACACTGCTGTCTAAATCAAACCTCAACACCTAAAACTGATGGTCAACCTAATTTCAAACATTACTATTAAAATCATTTTAAAATTTTTAAATTAAAAAATTTGCAGGTAAGGCATAAATGTGAGCAGGCAAAGAAGAAAAATATTTTCGTATCTGTAAAAATTTTGGGAAAAAAGGTACTTAATATTTTTTTAAAGTTATAGGGGGAAACTGGTTTTATGCCAACATATAAATTCCTCCATCTTACTTATTTCAGCTTTTCCCTCTAAAAATATAACAAAAAATTATCTACCTAAAGAAAGGAAATAAAATAAGTCATCCTTTAAACATTTCTATATAAACTCAATAATTAGCTCAAGTTACACCTTATTTGAATATTGACAACTATTCAAATCAATAAGCTATGCTCCATCATGTTTCCTCCCAGGAACATGAACTTGCTATTTTCCCCTTTAACCCTATATAAATATTAAGATAAAGATCTTCCTAAAGGACTTTTTCCCCTAAATTACCAAAAATCATAATTCAGCCAAAGCAGTAAATCTCCACATCAGAGTTTACCAAAAAAGCACCGATTTATATTTTGCTATTCGGAGTTATAGTTCAACCAGAAGAACCATGCATACCTCTAGTTAGTCATTAAAATGCTTTAGTTTCTAATATAATTTACACTTTTAAAAAGAGGACATTACACTCTTGTAAATGCTTTGCTTCTCTGAAATCATATGCACCATCTCATTTTATTTTTACAATCCTGGAAGGTACATAAAGCAGTCCTCATTACATTTTTATCTTCAAGGCAACCAAGGTACTCTGAATCTAAAATAACTTTCCTGGGGGGAGGTCACAAAGATAGTTTGGGAACCTGCATCTAATCTCACCACAAAATTCTTTAGATTGAAATTATTTTTGTAGCTTTTCACAGACCTCCAAGTCTAGCCTATAAGCTATTTTCTAGCTACTCAAGACTACTCAAGACTTTGCTTTATTTATAATTTAATTGACTTTTAATTAAAGCACAAATGAAACCACTAACTTAAACAGAATTTTGGCAATAAATATTTATTAGAAGCTGGGGCAGGGAGGAAAAGAAAAAGAGTAAGGGGGGAAAGTGAGAGAAGAGGAGGAGGAAGGAAAAAGGGAAAAGTCTTTAATATCATCTTCTATTGGGGAAAGTAGTTAATAATCCTTCCAAAGTATCATGACACTCCATATTCCAGCTTCAAGACTTAGAAAATAAGATGGTGACTGATTAAGTACAAACTCAAATTTTTGTCCTGTACTTTTTAAAAGAGTACTAGAGATGAAGGACATGATGACAATAGCAACCTCAGACCTCAGAAAACAACCTATATTCTACTTTCACAAAAGTAATATCAGAAGCAGAGTTAAAAACCTGCATAAAGAGCCTTAGAATTAGCTTGAATTACTTCTAAAGATCAACTAAACATGAAACTTTTATTAGGTTTTGGAGATATGAAGATAAAAAATTACAATATTAAAATATAGCAAGTATTGTCTCTACAACATAAATACAATCACATGGAGTTATCAATAATAATTACATGATATTGGGATCCTGAAAAAACTACATTACAACTCTAATTTTTTGACAACTCAATAACTGCTTATTATAAAAACTAGGACTCCTTCCTGACAGGTAATTAGAAGTATTTATCTACTTACTCAAAGACCTCTGATGTATCACCAGCACTCCACCTCTTTCCATTTCAAGGTTAGTGTAGTATACGCATATTACCTTGTTAGTAAAGCTAATCAGTAGGCTATGGGGTATTAAACGTAGGAAATAAGTTGCTCTATCAGCCAATATCAAAATTTTAGTTAGAATATCCAAGTATCAGCCTAGTCATCTCTAAGTAGTTTTTTTAAAAAAAAAAAATACTCAAATTTTATCTAATAATGCAGGACAGTTTAATACTAGTAGTGTTGGCTTCCACCAACAAAGAGTTTTGTTGTTGTTGTTGTTCAATTTTTGCCAACAAAAATACTAAAGGAATACCAAAACTGATCCATATTACTCTTTCCAGAAAGAAAGAGGCAGTTCCCAGGAAATTAGTCTTGCCTCTCAGAGGAGTCAACCTGCCCAAACTCAAGAAAAAGAAAACTAAGAATATTTTTTGTAAGAATGACAGAGTAGGACCTTTTGGAGAGGCAGAAAATGAGATTCAAATAAATCCGAAATAAAATACTGCAAATATGCCAAAATACTATCTGTATTGTCATTGTACTAATTTTTACTAAATGAATGCACGGAATTAACATCTTAATAATTTAACATATTATACACAGATACACAGAAATAACCGATTCTGCTTGATACAGAATTCTAGCATTTTTCATATTTCTTGAATGTCTTAATAACAACAAACTCTAGGCAGAAGACCCCATATTCCTAAAAGTATCCACCCACTTCATTCTCATCCTTTTGTTGAGAACATTCTTTAAGAAAGGGAAGTACTAATTTGGAAACCAAGTCTTCCCAAAACACTTTGAGTTGAAATAAAATCGCCTTTAATGGCAGAAACAAGCTTTTAAGGAGATATACGCATATTTGAAAGCCCAATGTTGTTACCAGTTCTGTAGCTTATGAACTTTCTTTTCCAGCCTAATGATGTACCTCTGACACATGGACCAGAGCTCGTCCACTCAAAGGGAAGAGGAGTGGGCATTCCTCCTCCTAAATAAGTTCGGGCATGAAGGTTAAAAGAGGTGCAAGGGAACTTCAAATGTTTCAAGGAACCCTCTTCAAGAAGTGCCCTACTCGGCTCCCGTTCCACTCGCCAGACTTAGGGCAGCCTGGAATTAGGAAGACCAGCTAATGCTTGGGACAGGTTCTTGGCCTTTCCTGGCCCAGCCCAGCGAAGGAGCCCCATCTCTCGCCCTCACCTCAGCTTTCCCCCACTGCTCTGGCCCGCACAGCACCCAAGCCGGCCTTCTTCCCACTATCAGCCCCAGCTGGCCACACCCCAGGCCTCTCCTTTATCTGGGCCTCCCGCCCCGGCCCCGCCGGCCTCCCTCCACCCCAACCCCAGCTTCACCCCGCTCAGGTGCAGGGAGCCCGCCCCGGAGCGCAGCGAAGGAGTACTCCAACGCTGGCTGTTGTGGCAGGAAGCGAAGATGCTTACACGGTAGATGCGGCGTCTCCCTTCCCTCCAAGGCTCCGCCCCCCCCCCCGTTCCTCCTCCCCACCAATCCGCAATCTTTCCTGGGGGCCGACTCCGCCCCCTCCTCCCCGCCCGCACGACGTTGGGATCAGACGCTCAGGCAGTAAGAGTCCAGCCCAGAGAGTGTCGTCTGGGACCACTTGGCCAAACGTAGGCCTCCTCCGCCTTTTTTGAGGAAGCCAGGATCACGGCGCACTTGAGCGTCACGCGTGTGGGTCACTGGATGCGTGCTTGGTGTCCTGGGCACCGGACGGGTGCTGGCTGGGCCACGGTTACCGTATGTGTTCGACACCGTGAGCACTCTTAATGGGTTACAGTGCTCGGCGTTCTCGTGACCCGGACTTTGACTTATGTAGCGCTGATCAGTGGGTGAGAGCAAAGACTCCGGTGTCAGACTTGCAGGACTCCGACCATAGCTAGGCATATTCCTGTAGAAAAATTGCTAACTTCTTCAGGCCTCAGACCTCTGGTGTGTAAAATGGAGTTAATAATAGCAGTACCCACTTCACATACTTCTTTTTTTTTAAGATTATGTAAAACAGTTCATGAAAAGCGGTTGGCAGAGTGCCTGACCCAGAGTTAGTGATGTTGGCTCTAAGCTTTTCATTCAGGTTTTGAGTTGCAGATGCTAAGGCTAGCTGGATCGTCACTTTGGTTCGGTAGAAAACATACCAAAACCTGCTGACTGAAATTGTGGGGCTTGGCAGAGGAGCACAGAAAGGAAAGAAATATAAAGGGAGGTTCTATTTTTATTCAATTCTGGGGATTCTTTTCCTCAGAGAGTTTTGGCAAATCCTCATTCAAGCTTTCTTTGAGATGGTCTTTTCAGCTGCTAGAGAGTACCACAGAAATCTGTCCTAGTACAAAACCTGGTCACTACCCTCAACTGGGCCCTTCAGCAATCATTCTAGAGAGTATATTCAGCTTCCCCTTGTCATTCTTCATTACTGCGGTGCCACACACACACACACACACACACACACATTACCTTGACTAGCATTCTTTAGAGAATCTTATCTAACCAAGTGAAAAAGCCAAGGTTACTTTGGGTGCAATCCTTAACAACCTAACCTCCCCTGCCACAGCTTTTTCCTGCATCCACATATCCACTTCTACCCTGGCCTACCTGGATCCCTCCTCTCTGGTAGAGAGAGGTCTGCTCTTTCCCAGTTCAATCCTCCTGGCACCCAATCTACTCTCCTGTTCCTGGTATCTTGCACTGTATCTTCAACCAATCTTTTCCCAGTGACTCTTTGTTCTCAGCCTATGAACATGCTCAAGTCTCTGCCTTCTAGGAAGAAAAACAAAAAAACTTTCTTAAATCAGTCCACCATATATTAATATTTCATAAACCTAAAATAAAGTACAAAATAGACCCAGAGAGCATATGAATAAAGTAGTCATTCTAGACAAGAACACCTTAATGTATATAGAAACTCCATGTATGATTAAAAAAAAATAATAAAACATCTATTCAACAAACTGTTTTTCCCCAGCATAGGGGTGCTTTACCACTGAGCTACACCCCACCCCCAGTCTTTTAATGTTTTTTTTTTTTTTTTTTTTTTTTTTTTTTTTTTTTTTTTTTTAATTCTGAGATAGGAGCTCACTAAGTTGCCCAGGCTGGACTCATTTTCCATCCTTCCACCTCAGCCTCCCAAATACCTAGAATTCTAGGCATGTGCCTCCAGACCCTGTAACAAACATTTTTGAGTCACCAACAATGTGTGTTGTTAAGTAGGCACTACTCTAGGGATCAAACTATGAACATGATTATAGTCCATGACCTCAATAAGTTTTTCAGTCCAATATCTGTATTCACTTACAGTTTAATCTGTGGGGAAAAAAAGATGAAAAACTGGTTACCATTTGGTGGTGGGGAGAGAAATCAGTTTAGATTCTGACCTCATACTAAACATCCAAAGTCATTCCAGATGAATTTTATCTGTAGAGAGATGATTTGTGTAAATATCCTCCCAGAAAACTCATCTGAGCCTCCATTTATAATTCTTGCGAAATTGACTATTGTTATAGTACTATATTTATATTTCTCCCCATATATTAGTTGCATTTTGCTGAAAATACCTTTTTCTTTATATTGATTACTATCAATATGGATGCTAATCAATTTTCTGTGCCTGACTCATTCCACTTAATGTCCTCCAGGTTCATCTTTATTATCACAAAGATTTTTTTAAGACTCACTGATATTCCATTATGCATATATACCACATTTTTTCTTTATCCATCCCTGCCTGATGAACACTTGGATTGATATCAATTTGGGTCATTGTAAATCATGCTACAGTTAACATAGGAATGCAGATATATCTTTGATACACTGATTTCATATACCCCAAAGTGGGGTTGCTGAATCATATGGTAGTTCTATGTTAAATTTTTTGAAGTACTTCCATACTGTTTTCCATAATGAGTGTACTAATTTGCATTCACATTAGTAATATGCAAGCTTCCCTTTTTTACTCATACTCTGCAATGCTTCTTATCTTTTGATAATAGTCATTCTAACAGGTGCAAGGTGGTATCTCTCACTGTGGTTATAATTTGTATTTTTTCTGATAGCTAGTTATATTGAGCATTTTTTTAAAGATTTTATTAGTTGTTGATGTCCCTTTATTTATTTTTATGTGGTGCTGAGAATCAAACCTAGTGCCTCACACATGATAGGCAAGTGCTCTACCACTGAGCCACATCCCCAGCCCCAATATTGAGCATTTTTCATATCTATGGGCCATTTGTATGCTATCTTAGGAAAATTCTATTCACATACATTCCCCATTTTATAGTTGTGTTTTTTATTTTTTTATTATTAAGTTGTTTAAGTTCCTTGTATATTTTGGATAATAGCACCTTATTGGATGCAAGGTTGCAAATATCCTCTCATTCCGTAGCTTGTCTTTTTGTTCTGTTGATTGTTTGCCTAGCTTTGCAGAAGCATTTTGGTTTCATATGTTGCTCATTTGTCTATGTTGCTTTTGTTGCCTAAACTTTGAGGTCATAACCAAAAAAAAATATTGCCCAGGCCAATGACATGGACCTTTTCCCATACATTTACTGCTAGTAGTTTTACATTTTCAGATCTTATATTTGGATATTTAATCCACTTGGCCTACTTTCATTCTTGTGCATATGGACCTCCAGTTTTCCCAATACCATTTATTGAAGACACTGCCCTTTTCCCATAGTGTGTTCTTGGTAACTTTCTGAATAACCCATTTACCATAAATAATACTAAACATCCAAAGTCCTATATTTCTGGTCTACCTATTCTGTTCCATTGGTCTTGTGTCTGCTCCTTTGCCAGTATTATGCTGTTTTGTTACTGCAACTCTGTAGTGTATTTTGAAGTCAGGTAGTGTGAAGCTTCCAGTTTTGTTCTTTTTGCTCAAGATGACTGGCTATTCAGAGCCTTTATGGTTCCATGTTCAATACAAATTTTAGCATTGCTTTGTTTTTCTATTTTTGTTTTTTAAAAAAAGTCATCAAAATTTTGACTGATATAGATTGACTCTATAGATCACTTTAAGTAATATGCACATTTTAACAATATTAAAATCTTTCAATCCATGAACATGGAATGTCTTTCCATTTATTTGTGTCTTCTTTAATTTCTTTCATCAATGTTTTGTAGTTTTCAGTGTGCAGGCCCTTCATCTTCTTAAGTAAATTCATTCCTAAGTATTTAATTTTTTGTAGCTGTCATAAATGAGACTATTTAAATTTTCTTTTCAGGAGGGTTTGTTGTTAGTAAATAGAAATGCTAATGATCATTGTATGTTGATGTATCCTACAATATTGTCAAATTTGTTCATAATTCCTAACAGTTTTTTAATGTCATCTTTAGGGTTTTCTACATGTAAAATCAAGTCATCTGCAAAGAAGGACAATTTAAGTCTTCATTTCCAATTTGGGTGCCTTTTATTCCTTTTTCTTGCCTAATTGCTCTATCATATTATGTTGAATAGAAGTGGCAAGAGTAGGCATTCTTGCTTGATCTTAGAAGAAAAGGTTTGAACTTTCCACCATTGAGTATGATGTCAGCTGTTGTTTGTCATTGAAAGCACTTCCTAATTTTTGACCAGTAGGCTTATCTTGAACTTCCCTGTCCAGTGGCCTGGAGTCGGTCAGTTCTGTACAAAGAGCTCTAACTCACTTCAATAGGTAATGCAAAGATGTTTTTGTTGGTTTTTTGCAGTACTAGGGGTTGAACCTGGAGCCTTGTGCATGCCGGGGAAGTGCAATCATTGAGCTACATCCCCAGCTCCATTTATAATATTTATTTGTTTGTTTGTTTGTTTGTTTTGGGGAGGGCTGAGAAAGGAGAATTGCAAGTTCAAACCCAGCCTCAGCAAAAAGCAAGGCACTAAGCAATTCAATGGGACCCTGTCTCTTTTTATTTTTTTAAATTTTGAGATAGGGTCCCCATAAATTGCAGAGACTGATCTCAAACTTGGGATCCTCCTTCCTCAGCCTCCCAAGTCACTGGAATCACAGGCATGCACCATGGCACCTAGCTGCAAAGATGTTTTTTTTTAAAATTATGAAATTCAGTTCTGGCTAGGATATAATAAAATTAGCTCCCTTTTACCCTTTATATAACTATATAAATTGTTATATCCCTCCTATAGAATGATTTGGTAGATCTAACAAGCCTTAAAAATTCCTTTATCCATTCATTCCAATTCTAGCAATGTAGCCTAAAGAAATGATTCAACTGTTTTTAAAAAGGTAAGTTAAAGATATCTGTCATAGTTATTTAAACAATAAAATGAAGAAATAAAAGGAAACAACACAACTAACATAAATGACAAGAAATTAAGATGATCTAATCTGTTCTAACCAAGACAAATGATATGTAAGTAATATAGGTAACAGAAAATTATGTTTACTAAAACTTTATAAAGCATTTTGAATAGAAGTGGCACAATCAACTTCCTTGAAAAGTTTTTTGTGTCTCCTTTTTTATACCTCCCATTCATACTTTAAACTCTTTTATTATGATTTCTATCTAAATGTGCATTCATGAGGTCCTTCTGCTTGCCAAAATTATTCTCAGACTGTCTTATCTCTTTGTGGTATTTCCTGCTTTTTGCAAACATTGCATGACATGAAAACTCTGCTGATTCTCTTACTGCCCCCCAGATTTTTCTTCCCATTTACTTTGGGAACTCCTTTTCTTCTATATGGCCCTTAAAAATGTGAGTATTCCTCACAGTTCTCACTGAGATAGGCTTTCTTCTGATTCTGTACTCCTGAATGATCTCATATGCTGTTTTCAGCTATTATCAGTATATGCTAAAGATTACCAGATTTCCTTCCCTCTTCAACTCAGACATCCCTCCTGAACTCCAGATACAGATGACTGCCTCCTAGACATCAACATGTTGCTGTCCCACAGGCATTTCAAATTCAAGAAACTTTAAACTTAACTCATTATATTGGTCATCAAATCTGTAACTCTATCTTTATTTCTTCCTTGTTGAAGGGTATCCTGTCACCCAAACTCTAAATCAGGAAGTCACCTTCACTGTTGTCTCTCCCTTAATCTTCATGAATAAGCAGTGATCAAGCCCTACTCATATTCAGATTCTCTAAGATCAGCAAAATGAAAAAATAACAGCTTTTGAATATTTACGAGAATCTCATTATCTTAATGATAGTCTCATAACCAAATCCTAACAGAGATTTCATGACGCAGATTTCAGTTTGTATTTATGACAGTATTTGGCGTTAGATATTATTAAAAGATTTAGATTCTTTTATTGACCAAATGAAAGGCAAATGATGTCAAAGTATGCAATAATAACCAAATTGGGGAAAGTGGTGGGTTAAATTAATCATAATGTGGCATCCAATAGAATAGGCCAGTTCAATTCAAAAGAGCCTGCATGTAAGCAGGGAGCTTCAAATTCACATTTCTATCAGCAATCTAATTTCAGTCAAACATCCATTGTTAAATTTAATTGATTTTATTAATGGTAATTTATTGTTTCATAGTTTTATTTCTAACCATTTTGTCTATAGATTTATTATTTTAAAGTTGTGTAAGAATTATCAGCATATGGTGCATTACATTTAATTTTTTTCAATATATATTTAATAATATTTTAATGTAAGTCAAACTGAAATCTACAAGAAAATAATATTTAAAGTCAACCTGAAATCTACTCATTCCTATATTAGTGGCCTAAGAAACACTGTTTTATGAGATTCCCATGTCATCTTTCCTATCACATTGACTTTGAGACAAATTTGCAGCCCTTCTCTAGCAAATGTTTATGATTTAATGGAATATTTTTATGATTAAACTCATCGTGGTTTTGAATAATATCCTATATTTATTTTATTTTTACCTCATTTTTCTCATATGTTACCAACATTTTTTTAGATACCTTTATTTTTATTTATTTATTTTAAAGAGAGAGAGAGAGAGAGGATTTTTTAATATTTATTTTTCATTTTTCGGTGGACACAACATTTAATTTTTTTTATGTGGTGCTGAGGATGAACCCAGGGCCCCACTCATGCCAGGAGAGCGCATTACCGCTTGAGCCACATCCCCAGCCCTGTTTATTTTTATGTGGTGCTGAGGATGGAACCCAGGGCTTCATGCGTGAGAGGCAAGCACTCTACCACTAAGCCACAACCCCAGCCCATTACCAACATTTTTTATGAAACTATATTTTAGGTAACTTGAAGGATGCCCTGAATAAGAATGGGTATGATTGCTTACTTTTAATAATCAGCAAGGGATAATAAACCACGTGAACCAGATGTGATATGGAGTAAAATTTACAATCTCAGGTGACCAAAGACCTGAGATTTGAGATGCAGATACACCCTTACACTCTTCTATAACCATTTTTTTCAGGAATAAGTAGACGTGGATGCTAATATCCGTTAATCCATATTAAAAAACTAATAAATTGGCTGGGTTTTTGTTTCTTCTCCCTTTTCTCGTGGGAAAAATGCTAGTGCCCTCTAGCGTCCAAAATGCACCTTGAGCATTTTGCCCTGCTTGTCAATTATAATCCAATGAAAGATTATTTTAAAAAATAAAATTTCGAACATTGACTCTTGATCATGCTATTATCCTACAAATAGCAATATAAAATACTGTTTTCCCATGTTTTCTAGACTAAGAAATACACATACAAAAATGAATCTCTGGAGGAAATGGAATTTTTTAAAAAATCCACTGTTTTCTAAGGCTTCACATCTTTAGAGCAGCTACCTTGGAACCCGGATAATCATCTTTTTCATTATGTTTTAATGCAAATTGTAAATGCGGCTTATTATAGTATATGATAATAACTGAAATTATAGGTGCATAAAACCCTAAAGATCTCGTTATTGGTTGTGGTGGAAATTATTTACTGAGGCAGGCAGGGTTGCTTTTATATCTGTTGCATCCTTTGCATTCTGGCATCCCCAAAGCAACCCCATGTTGGCTGGAACACTCTCCTTCCAAAGGCACATTACAATCTACAGACCAACCGGCAGCAGCGGGTAGGGAACCCGCCAAGGTGCTGGTCTGGGTGCCTTTACTGCGGACCTGAAAACACGCTTCACAGTGCTCAAGATTGGTACATGGCCGGGCTGCTGCAGCCTCAGCGCGGCCAGCTCCCCCGCCTGCAGGTGGCATTCACGTTCCTCGGCAGCTGGGCTTGGAGAGGAATCCCAGATGCAAGGAAGCCCCTTCCCCCACCAGGAGGACACGGAGGTCGCCCCAAGTACTGAGCCCCAGCTTCTCTGGGCCCGCCCCTAGGCCCTGGCCCCGCCAAACCCGAGGAGTCGGCGGCGATTGGAGACAGGGGCGGGGCCCCGGGAGGTGAGCTGAGGAGGTGGGGCTTGGGAGGGGACAAAAGTCGGGAAGAGGAAAAGCCCTGACCCGCCCACTGGTCCCTGGATCTGTACAGAGGTGGTGTCACAGGCTGAAACAGCTGGGCCCAGTGAGGATTACCTGTGTGTGAGTGTGAGTTTGAGCGTGTGAATAACTGTGGCGCCTCCGGCTGCTCGCCAACGTACCTTCCCCTTCAGGTAACCTCAGGCTTTGAGGGGCGGCCCAGGTCCCTGGGTGCTGTGGGAGGCTTTAATTCATAAAAGGCTGGAATGTGGAAAAGAAAGAAAGCTCGGGTCTTGGCTATGGAGGGAGTAACTTAGCGGCAAGGCCTAAGTTCAAGTAGGGACAAATCCAGGTATTCAGCATGGGAAAGGGAAAAAAGGAAGAAGAGGGTGCTGGAGGTAGGGAAACCTGCTCTTGGGCATGGGAGAAAGAAATTGGGCGCTGAGGAAGTTGGATGCAGTGACAAGTGGAAGACCAGATCTGCATACGGAAAGGAAAATCTTGCTGTAGGAGGTTTCAAAGATGCTTAGAAGACCGTCTTGGATATAATAGGAAGAAAACATGCGACAGTGGGGAACTGGGTGCAAAGAAGGGTGTAAGCTGAGGACTTGGGCGTGGACAGCGAACTCAGGCTGCGAGGGACTGGCAGTGGCACATAGGCTGCGTCCGCCTGGGGGCGCGAGGGGGCGGAGCTCTGGTTTGAATTCAAAGACTGTTCCCTAGGACACCCCGGGGCGCGGTGGGGGTCGGGAAAGCATTCCTCCCTTGAGACGGGATTTCAAGTTCTAGGAGGGCGTTACTCCGCCAGCTCCAAGTGTCTGGGTGTTAAGGTCCGGGCACCCGATAGGGAACATCAAGAGTGGAAATCTGGAAAGAGGAACCCGTCCAGATTCCTTTGGAGCCATCTTGCACAATGTCCACAGGGACATCTGCAAGCTCACAGCGTCACCCGAGGACTTACAAACCCCTAGGCCAGCTAACAGACTACGGACCAGGGACACACCCTCGGACGCATCCTCAGATGTGTGCACGTAGAAAGATTTGTACTCCCTCGACCTTTATTTGGAAGGTGGACGTGGACCCAAAGCTGCCCTTTGCTCCTCTGGATACTCAGCACTGTACTTTAAACCAGATAAATCAGGCAGCCTGACTGGTATTAAAAACAGCTAAATCCACCTGACGTGTGTGTGTGTGTGTGTGTGTGTGTGTGTTTGTTTTAAGACTTTCTATTCCCGGTTTTGTTGTGTTTTAGGAGATAAACTGCAGTTGAGTCCACAAGATTGAGAGGAGTTGGTGTGACTAGAAGTCCGTTCACTGTAAAGGTGAGAATTCATAATTTCTCTTCTTCTGTACTTTCTTTGATGTGGCGATCCTGCCTTTAATTAGTTTTGAGGGCAAGCTAAGATACTGCAATGGAATGAGTCAAGAATATTTCCAATGATAAATTGAAACCGCTTTATTTCTTTTAGCCTAGCGTCTTCTCTGATCTGCAAGAGACTATATTTGGCCAGCAATTATTGTAGTTCTTAAACATAGCCTTTAAAAATTGGCTAAAAATTTGAGGTTAACAAAAATAAAATAGAGCAAGTGGCTCTTTTTACTTGAACTACCCTGTATTATTATTCCAAGTTTGTTTTCTGGAATTACACCAGTATGTCAGGAGATTGGAATTCAACTACCTTCAGATTCAATAAATGAACTGGTGGCTGTTCATTTATTGGGCTTGAAACAGCCCTTCTTTCAGAAGTTGGGGTTGGATGGAGACAGAAAACCAGAGAGGTATAAGAATTCAGTGAATCCAGTGAGATCTAAAGCCCAGGGCATTAAAATCAAATCCAGAAGAAACACACTAATGCCTTACATTGTAGTAACAATAATTCTTTGTTGTTGTTGTTGTTGTTGTTGTTGAAAGATGGTAAAAATTTAATAGATAATTAATGCAGGGAAAACTTAAATTGTTCAGTAATGCATTATAACACATAGAAAAATTATTGCAGAGAGTATGTTTGCATTCACTGAGAAGGAAACTAAAAAAAAAAAACTGTTACTTAGTTTTGACATTTTAAGAACAGAGTCTGATCTATTAACTGTATTTGCCATTAAGGAAAAATAGCCCAGTCTTAACTATTGCATAATACTGTGTAAGATCATGGCCATGAAAATGTACTATCAAGACCAAGATAAGCTTGCCGCTGCTTTTATTTGTTATGTTTTAAAGCAAAGACAGGTATGAAAGTAGGATTAAGCATGACAGATTCATACACTTAAAGCTATACTATAAAATGTTCTTGAAATTACTGATAGAAGTAATTAACTCATCCTCAAGTTTGCTCATTTCTTTTATTCTAGTTGAGTTCTAAGTTCCCTGGTAAGATATAGGGAGCCTCCTGAATACTAATAAACAGGAATCTAGAACTACAAATTTGAGAAGTGAAAGTGCGCCTGGGGTTGGGATTATATCCTCATTTATCACAAGAAACTAAGGTTTACAGCTTACTAAGTATTAAAATTTTTTATTTAAAGGCCAGAATGCTTTAGCTCAACTGTTCAAGAGAGACTGTTTTTCAGCTTCTGATCTAATCTTCTTATTTATTTTTGTATTTTTTTTTTTTTCAATTGATTTCTCCTGACTTTTCAGTTCTCATTCTAACTTAAGGGGTTAAAAGTAATTTGCAGTTGTGTTGCTGGGCAAAGTTTCTATTAAAGTGTCATGAGAAGGAACAGATTCTTTTAGCAGGCTCAAGGCCTGTGTCTCTTCGGGAATAAGCGTAAACCATGGTCTTCTTTGAAGGCTCACAGTTTCATTTCTTCCAAAGGATCCAGCTTTGTTCTTTATGGAATTAGATTAATTGGTATTTTGTACCCCCACATGCCATTTTTTAAAGGGCCATGCCTCCCTAAAACAATGCTGTTTCCCCCATCCCACCCACTAGTAGCTTATCCTCGCCTGTGAAGGGCTAGAGGAACCATGGAGGAGTTAGGATACTGAAGAACAAGACAGGGACATGCTTGGATCCTAGGCAGGGGACCTTTCCTATTCAGATTTCTCTAATTGAGAAGTCACTTTTGTATTTAGCTTCACATCTCTGAAGCCTGTGTTGTCTCTAGGAAAGCAGAGTTCTACCAGGAATTCTTTATCTTGCACAGTTCCACCAGGAATTCTTTGTCTTGCACTTCTGAAGTTATCTGGAATATGGGTCATAAGAACCAGTTGAATCTCCTCAATGGTATTTTCACCAAAATAGCCTTTTAGGAGAAACACTAGCACTTGCTGTTCTGCTCATCTTATGGGCCCAATAAAATGAGGAATTGAATTGGATAAATATGTTCAACTAGGATGATATTGTGAAAATAATCTCATTTCATAAGACAAACCAATAGTTGAGAATAGTGATTGCATTATTAAGGACATGTACAAGGTCAGACACCCCTACCCTTTAGCAAGGTGGCCTTGGGCAAAGCTAGTTTTCTCTAAAGGTAAAATGGTTAAACAATTTCCATCTTATAGGGCTAATAGGGCTGACACAAACCACATATAAAGAACACAACACAATGCTTTATACAGAGAAAATTCTCGATTCTGATGGTAAATATAATTGTTATTTGCTTTGCATGTAAGAACTATTATGAACTGTTTTTTTAGTAGTCACGTGATTGTTTATATTTCATTTCCACTTTATAATGAAATAATGACAAGGCATATATCCAATCTGTTCTTCTTTTTAGATTTATTGAAGTAAAAATGTCCCAAAAAATCCATGATGGTTCTGTGGTAGAGATGCAAGGAGATGAAATGACACGAATCATTTGGGAACTGATTAAAAAAAACTCATTTTTCCTTATGTGGAATTGGATCTGCATAGGTAAATGAATTATTCGTCCATGAAGCTAGCAGATTCAGAAAGTTTAATCTAAGTTATTTCAGGGTGCAATTGGCTTTTAAAAATAGATGTAGCCATGTTTTGTGATCAGGCTTAAATATACCTAATGAACCTTCTAATTTAACATTCTAGTAGAAAAACTGGATTTATCATTATCTAGAACTCAAGAATCATAAGGGGAACAAATTTTGAGGGCTTTCTTACCTTGATTCCAGTGATGGTTTTATTTGTAATAAATCAGTGCCCATGAGTAGCACAATGTATTACTTGTGGAAGAGAAAAAAACGAGAGGATGTAAAAAATAGTAAAGTAAATTTTATCCTTTCAATCTCAATTTTCTATCATTCTCTTAATCAGTCAGTGGATGTTTCCTTTTCATTCTTGACCTTTCACCCTTTCATACAGCTGCTGCACTGAAAGAACCCTCATGGTTCTCTGAGACACCCACCTCAAGCCCCAGTTCCCTTAGGTCATCTTTGTCTCTTTGCCCCGTCTTTACAGTGTTTGGGGGCAGATGTGAAAGTATGTTCGTAATTCTCTCATTTTTTCCTTGTGTCTTTTATAAGCAGCTCTTGTTTTTGAGCATTCAAACTAAGTAGAGGCAGAATGTTTAAAAAGGTGAAGTGGCTGAAGCCTGGTAGAGTACAATATAGAGCAACACGTTTCAGACAAATTGTTGGCAACAATTAAGTGTCTGCCTCCATCCAGAAGTATTCAGAATGTGTCCTGAGGACCCGTTAACTTGCTTTGGTTTAGACTTTCAGTTCTCATGCTGTCATTAGACGCCCTTTTTAATTGTTCTAAAATTAAGGTGCTGATAATGTCTGTATTGCAGCCACCATGTGGTGTAAAGACTGTGCTTGTAGGAGTCCACAAAACATACAGGGAACAGAGCATAAAAACAGTTTCCAAGTGGGTTGAAGAAGCATTTCACAAACTCTCTCCTTTTTCAGAACTTTGCATGACATTATGTGAACTTGCAGGGGTTTACAGGGTCCAGAATAATAATGCTAGCCTCTTTAGTATAGACTCATAAAGCCTTTTAAAGGGGTGTCTTTATGCCTAGGCAGAAAAAAAAGTCAGTGGCTACAAACTAAAGAATTCTTGCAAGTTCAAATAAGTTTTAAGTTGTTCCAAACTTGCTGTTATTTCTGCTTCTTTTTGAAAGAAGTGTAGTGATTGATTGTTTTTGATTTTGTTTTTTTATTTTTGGTTTTGTTTTTGTTGTTGTTGTTTTTATGAAGACTCAGTAGTGGTCCTGGCTATTTATTTCTTCTTTTCTTTTAGAAATGTTAAGGGAAGCAGGAAATCCACTAATTTTCTGGTAGATTCTTCTGATGAGAATCATACTTAGGAACATGAAAACTGTGGCCATCCATCTTGTGGAGTTGGGATTAGACGTTGTCTATATTCAGCATTTTCTATGCAGGAAGATAAGAAAGTATGTGGCTTTGTTAGATTTATGTGAATTATCTAAAGTTGAAGCATTAGACATTTTTTTTTATTTGCGAATCAATCAAGATTGCTATTTCTGTGTTTGCATCAGCAATTGGGATATCTAAGGAAAGAAGATGTGAAAACTAAGAACAGAAATCTAGCGACTATTTGGTTTAGCAATTTTTGAGAGCTGAAAAACTTTAAATTCTTAGAGAACAAAATAAGTTATTCTATTATTTTGTTTTTACTACTTTCCATAAAATCATGTTTTTGTGTTCCATGAACAGCCAACATTCATTCAGCTCGGCATGACCTGCAGTATGGGTGTTGGTGTACGTTGAGCTAAAACTTTCTGGTGCATATGAAACTGTTGATGGGTTCTACTACTTATCCAATAAACTGCAGGCTTGTTTCCAGAACATAGAGACTTGCCCAAGAATTAGGGGAAGGTTCACCTTATGACTAACTGGCATAAATGAAGCAGTCATTAGTATTTTTTGCACAACAGTAATCTCTATACCCTTCACCACTTTAATGTCAGAATACAAAACATCCTTTAAGCCTTCCACCCCTTTATTTTTCAAGCACAATATTTACTAAGGGAAAATTAGGTAGTGCTTAGGTTTAACTTGTATGCTAATTATATAGAGGGAAGCCATGCCAAAGGGTTGTTCATGTGTTGTTATTGCCTCAAGATGGTGAAAAATAGGGGGCAATTTGGCAGAGTTCATTGTTTTCCATTCAATTTCTAGATAGACAGCTGCCCACTAGCCTAGTTCTCTTGACTCTTTACTTCCTTCTTGAATTGTCAGTCATCTTCTATGTTTAGGATACATCAGTGCTAAAACTTGACAGATTTAGGTGTATTTGAGGCCTTTATGTTCTGCATAGCAACCTCTGACTGTCACCAGTGGGGTCATGGATTATAACTTATTTATTTTCCTGAAGTATTGATACATTTTTCCCTTTCTAGCTATGACTTAGGCATAGAGAATCGTGATGCCACCAATGACCAGGTCACCAAGGATGCTGCAGAAGCTATAAAGAAGTATAATGTTGGCATCAAATGTGCTACTATCACCCCTGACGAGAAGAGGGTTGAGGAGTTCAAGTTGAAGCAAATGTGGAAATCACCAAATGGCACTATCCGAAATATTCTGGGTGGCACTGTCTTCAGGGAAGCAATTATCTGCAAAAATATCCCACGACTTGTGAGTGGAATGGATAAAACCCATCATCATAGGCCGTCATGCTTATGGGGACCAAGTAAGTCATTTGGGCATAATTTTCCATATATTTTTACATGACCCAGCAATTCTGATTTATATGGGTTTTTATCCTTATCTTTTGGTGTCTACACCCATTAAGCAAAGTTGCAAAATTTAGAAATTCTAATATGTATAGCTGTATATTTACCCACATTTAGGTAGAGGTAAATACAGATAAACTTACTGTAGATACCCATCTCAACACATGATTTTTGCCAAACATGTTTTTTTCTTTCTTTATCCTTTTGTTAGTTATATCACACAAATGGCCAATTGTTTTTTATTTTTTTTTATTTTTTAGTAGTATCATATGATCCAACCAGATCAGTGGTTTTCAATGCTGGCTGCATAATAAGATCCACTTATGAATGATTCATTGGTTTGGTTAGGTTTAGCTTTACCTTTTTGGTTTTTGTCTAATATCTGAGTCCCATCTCCACCAGCTGAAATCTGAATTCAGGCTTTTGAATCAGTTCCACAAGTGATTCTAATGTACAGATAGGGTTGAGAACCACCAAATATGATATTAAACATGATAACTGGCTTAGTATTCAAAAGCAATCTAGTTAGAACATTTTTTCCTACTTGAAAACCAAAAATGGATTCTGTATTTCTATACAAATAGACTCATTGCCAAGTTAAGCAGAAAAGCTGGCAATTAAACAAATTCCAAATTGTGCTGAGGCAGGTTTCAGATTTTCATAGAAAGAAGCTTATGTCTTACAAGAACCTTAAAAACAGGAATTCCCTAATGCTAAAATCCAAAATCCGCACTTCTATGTAGTCATCCCTGTAAACGGTGTGGCCAGGGAAGATATTTCTGGGGACAGGGTTGCCAGCTCAGTCCCCAAGGAGTTGGTTAACTTTGTTCCACCCTGTGGTTCATACTGTCCCTTCATCCTGGCCAGGCCCCACACAGGTACCAGAGTCCCAAGCAAGGATGCATAGGTGGCAGTTCTTACCAATTCAGTCTGTCTTTTTTTTTAATTGTAGCATCAGTCATTTGTAATAATGGACATTCTGTTGTTTAAAGTCAAGATTAAAATTTTCAAATGCCAGGTTGATTTGCTGTGTAAATGTGCATAAACCCTATGCAAAGCATTTATAGTGCCTTGATGTCTCAGTTCTTCCTTTTGAGAAATGGAAACAAATCAGCAACCCATAGTGAATGACTTTATATGTCATAAGTGTTCTTTGTAGAATAGATATTTAATCTTTTTTTGTTATCTGAATGCTCTTTTACCTACTGTTAGTATTACTATAAACCTATAGGTGTGGCTGGTGCTTGTTAATTCCTAACTCCAAGTCTCCCAATTAACCCAAGTCTTTGAGTAAGTTTCGGTGCACGAATGACTTGTGAACACCTCATGTGTACCAGGCACATTTCTCCACTGGAATGGCTTATGCTCATGAGGGAGGTGAATAGGATTTGGGGGGGGGTCATCAACTGTCACAGCAGCTTCCAGATGATTTTTTTTTCATGTGGACAAGTGATAACTGGAACGACTGAGCCCTGAAAGTCTAAGTAATGATCCCAAGTCTCTGGACTCAGGATGCATTATTTTCATTATATCACACTGACATCTTTGTAAGATTGATGTGAGAATCAAATGACATCATCTTAAAGCATTTGATACATAGTAAGGACAAAGCATCAGCTCTATCATCATTTTCAGCACAAGTAGTATTATAATCCTCCCTGCAGCACAGCTTCCTCAGCCCATGGGCCAGGTAGTATCTCTTCATCACCCTGCAGCGTTTTTATTGATTTATAGGTTTATGACTCTTTCTGACATTTGAAAACTCTCTGTCACTTCTCACTTAGTATTGTCTTTATTAGGTTGGTAAGCTTCCTAAAGAAAGAATCTTGTGTTATTCTCTGTGTTCTCTGTATCAGTGCCCATAAAACTGTCACATACATGGTAACCTTCTAATAAATACTGACTGACTTTTTAATGTGCATTACCACTAACTAGAGGAACTCTGGACTATCTTCGTTTCTATCTCTTTAAAGATCTGCCAGATGTGGTAGCCTGTAATCCCAGCAACTCAGGAAGCTAAGGCAGGAGGATCCCAAGTTCAAGGCCAGCCTCAGCAACTTGGGAGACCCTGTCTCAGAGTAATTAAATAAAAAAGACTGGGAATGTAGTTCAGTGGTTATGCACCCTGAATTCAATCCCTAATAACAACAAAAAAAAAAAGGACAAGCTATATTCTCTTGTTTATCTTGGTGTGCTCTTGTGCTCATGTGTGTTTCTCTATCTCTCTGTCTCTCTCTCAGATATATATATATATATATATATATATATATATATATATATATATATTTCCTTATAATTCCTATTGGGATATTTTTCTTTTCTTAATACCTTTTTCCTACTTATATAGTACAGAGCAACTGATTTTGTCATTCCTGGGCCTGGTAAAGTAGAGATAACCTACACACCAAGTGATGGAACCCAGAAGGTGACATACCTGGTACATAACTTTGAAGGTATGTATGAGTCCATCATAAGCTACATCTTCTTTTTTTAAAAAACAAATGATTTAGAAACATTATTACTGTTTTTTTTTTTCAAAATTAGTATGTGACTGCCTAAAAATATAACCCAATTCTACACTTCTACGGACCAAAAATCTAACTTAAAAAGTAGTTGGTTCCATACCCTCCCATGCCATGAATAAGGCATGAAGGGGTTAGTCACTTAACTGGAAATGCATATAGGCAATGACAAGGAGACATTTATGCATTTGTCTTAAAATATGGAGGGAAGATTTGCAGGAATATCTTATGCACAAATGGTATAAATTAAACATTAATAGCCCCAAATCATCTGTCATGCAATCCTGCCCTTTGCTCTGGTGGGGTTTGTATTTAGAAATGGTTGCATTATTTGCTAAGATTTTCTCCTTGCCCTTCTGGGAATTTATCCTGTGAAAGTGAAACATTTGTTTTTGTTTTTTTTTTTTTCTTCCCTGGCAGCTTCAAAGTTTCATTAGGGCAATCCCACCCAAAGGTTGCTGAAAGTACTCATTGAAACAAACAAATTTAAAAAATTTAAACAAACAAATTTTTAAAAAAGATAACACCTATATATCTTTTTTTTTTCCTTACCTCCTTTAAATAATGTCATCTTAATAGAATCTACTTCTGTGAGTTTCAGCACCCTGGGAGTTGGTATGGGTTCAAGTTTCAGTAATAACAGAGTTCAACTAATAAAAGTTGTGAAACATGAATAATTACATGTAGCGTAATTATTTCCACCAATTGCAGTAGGCATGCTCAGTATCCTTCTGGAAATTACAAGAATTTTCATTTCGTATTTAAAATGCAAATCTTTCTCAATAATTATGGGCTGAGTACACCCTTAAGTTCAAAATACATGTTGGAAATTGTTAAAGTACATAAAAAACAAATTCAAAATTATTTGCCCATTTGTGAGTATATTTCTGTCACATTAGCAGGTTTTTTTAAATATATTTTTAGTTGTTGTTAGACTTTTATTTTATGTATTTTTATATGCAGTGTTGAGAATCGAACCCAGTGTCTCACACATGCCAGGCAAGTGTGCTACCGCTGAGCCATAGCCACAGCCTCCATATTAGTAGTTTTTGGTATTTCAGTATCTTTGGGATCCTGAAGACCATATGTTTTTCTTATTTCCGTGGTCCTTCCAAAACAAGTTAGACTATTCTTATCTAGAACTGATTTTCATCCTATCCTGTCCCTTGAAAACTCCTGAACTGTTCAGTTTGGAAGACTGCCAGGGACTTGAAGTCTAGGCTCAGCCAGGGGAGCCAAGAATTGGTATTTTGGTTGTGGAGATTCCTTTAACCTCGTTCCAGCTATCCCACGTTTACTTTCTTTTTTTCTCTCATTGCTCCCTGCAGTGGGTGGTGGAGTTGCCATGGGAATGTACAATGAAGACAAGTCAATTGAAGATTTTGCACACAGTTCCTTCCAAATGGCTCTGTCTAAGGGTTGGCCTTTGTATCTGAGCACCAAAAACACTATTCTGAAGAAATATGATGGGTGCTTTAAAGACATCTTTCAGGAGATATATGTCAAGTAACTGCCATTCTTTATTCCTTTTTCTTTCTTTTGTTTCCAAGTAAGCTGGCATTTGTGGTATAGAATTTGCATTTCCTTATCCCTTTGATTCTGTGACAAATCAAGTGAAAATCTTCAATAATCCTTAAATTAGATAAGAGCAAAACTAAGATTTAGCAGGAGTGAAATAAAACCACTCTAAATTGCTTTTGGAAAATAAACATGTTCTAAAACAGGGCCCATCCTTAATTTTTCACAGAGCCAGGATTGTTTAGTATTTGACTAAAGAACCCTGTTAGTGATAGAAAGTTCTGATTTGACAAATATGTCAGTTTATGAGTCAGGCCCATTTTCGTCCTTCTAAAAATCATTGTAATGATTGAAACTCTACCTTACATGGTCTTTTGAACTTAAGTATAAATTTATAACAACCTCGGGCCCAACAACCTGTGAGGTGAGCCTGTGTTAACTCTTCAGTTCAGATGCAGTTTTTCTGGATAAAAAAAATCTTTCCAAAGGCATTTTGATTCCCTCTTCCAACTATCCATCTGTACTAAGCCTAGAAACTGTCCCATAGTACATCTAGTTTCCTGAATGATATCATGTCATTGGAATATCTTTTATTCCCTTTGTTATATTATTTTTTCTTTTCAGCACCAAGATTGAACCCAAGGGTGCTTTACTAATAACCTATACCCCAGCCCTTTTTATTTTTTATTTTGAGACAAGGTCTTGCTAAGTTGCTGAGGGTCTTGCTAAATTGCTGAGAAGTTGCAATCCTCCTGCCTAAGCCTCCTGGGTTGCTAGAATTATAGGAATAGACCACTATACTCAGCTTCCTTTGCTACATTCTTAAAAGACTCTAAGTCTCAAGAATATGATCAGTACTATATTGAAAATTAGAAATTAAAGCAATAGTTGGGTCAGCCTACTGTATCACACCTTTCCTGCAAGGTGTGACAGGTGGCCAAATTGGGGTTTCATAGCCAGAGAATGCTTGAGCAGAGATTTAGCCTGTGTTAGAGTCCCACATTTGTGCTCTGTCTACTGAAAAGGCTGCTCCCTGTCCCCTTCTAAGCCTTTGGGAGAAGCAGATGACAGCCCTGAAAAGCCAACTTCTTTTTTAATTGTTCTAATTTTTCTCTTTTTTCTTAGGCAGTACAAATCCCAATTTGAAACCCAAAAGATCTGGTATGAGCATAGGCTCATCGATGACATGGTGGCTCAAGCTATGAAATCAGAGGGAGGCTTCATCTGAGCCTGTAAAAACTATGATGGTGATGTGCAGTCAGACTCCGTGGCCCAAGGTAAGGAGCCAGAGCAGCAGGTGAAGGTAGATGGAGCCTGCTAGCCCTGAGGTCATTCCATGGTAGATCTATAGTTTGGGAAGAGGGATTTCGTAGTCCTTAGTTGTAAAACTATGAAATGGTAGTGCTACAAAGCACCCAGATCCATCATTCATTTTCTGACACATAAAGAAATTAAGTTTAGATGGGGAAGTGGATTATTCAAGGTCACAGAGGAAATAAGCAGGGGTTTAACACTGCTGGCTCCAGTCTTAGGTTAAACTCACCTCATCCTTTTTTTCCTTGAAGTTTTAAAATGTCCAACAGGTAGCCAACTACCTGGTCCAGAAGTCACCCCCTTTTCCTGCATTCATTTTCCCTCCGGTGATATTATGAAAACCGAGTGTACTCAGGCAAGAAGGAACAATAAAGTGAGTGGCCTGGGTTGTCGGGCAACTGTGAGCAGTATCTCCAGGAGCTCATTCACCTGGCAACAGGTCCTGATCATGCCCCTACTGCCAGCCTTGAATCAGGCTGCTTTGTTACTGTGTGTGTGTGTGTGTGTATAAATATATATGTGTATGTGTTTATGTCTCTGTGTGTGTGTGTGTGTGTGTGTGTATATATATATATATATATATATATATATATATATATATATATATATTTTAATTTAAGCTTACTGCTTAGCTTTTAACAAAGGGGATTGTACAAAGAAATATTGAGCAAAGAAGTCCAGGGCCATTCACAGAAATTCCAGGAACCAGGTACTTCATGCCAGGGGAATTGGCCAAATCAACAGAAATTCCCCTTTCCCTGTTTTCCTCAGCACCAAGTTGCTGCTCAGTTTCAGTTACTCTTGGTAGCTGTAGGAACTTGATTCTCCCCAGATGAATTTTTGCATAGGCTTTAATTATGTTTACTTTCTCTCAGGAAGTACTACTTTTTCTCTTTGAAAGTTAAACATCTCTAATCAGTTTGAAAATCAGTAGACCAGACCCAAGATTACTTTTATATCAGATAACTGAATTACACAACTCTTTACCACCACCACTCCCACCTCCTCTGTCTCCAGATCCTTGGTGGTTTGTACTAAGTACATACAGAAAGGTGCACTGCTTAGTGGTGACTCCACAGAAGATGAGGAGAGCTATTCCTTGTCATCGGAGTTCTGGGAGAAGGACCCAAAGTTATTCCATGTTTAAAGGTTCTCATGGCAATAAAAAGAGAGTATCAAAAGAAATATTTCAGATGTAAATGACAAGTTATAAAAGTTTAAAGGACTATGAAGCAAGAGATCTGAAGTACCATGGGCCCTGATAAGAGACCTACTCAAGACCAGAGTCTGGTAGATCAGGTGATCTCAGCTAAATGGATGAAAACCAGCCCAGCTATCTTTTTGTTCATTCTTCTCTAGAGACACAAACTACTTCAGACTCAGGCCATTTCATTTATGTCCTCAGTTTTGACAATGGCATAAGCTTATATCCTAATATTAATAAATAGACAAATTCCCCATGGTAGGGTCCTGAATTCTCTAATCAACTTAATTTGAGTATCTATGAAGCCTCAAAGAAATACAGGGATATGGAAGAAACTATTAATTCCACACAGAAATTTCTTAACTGGGCTTAAAGATGACCAAAAACTAAAATGAAATTAGAGTAGATCCACTTGATCTCTGCCCACACAAAAGTAGCCATTTGTTTATTTATTGGAAGTTTACATTATTAACTTAATGAGAACTCATAGGTGGTGGCACAAATGTGGAAAGGGTCCCTTGAATTCAAGTGAAAAAGTGTACATTAAAAAAAATAAGTGAATTAACTTAACTGCTAGAATATGGTTCTCTGAATAGGAAACCATGGAAAAGAGTTGTTTTGTTGAGGGTATTACAGAGAACAAGGAAGAGCAATTAGAATGTTCTTGGATCTAACCCATCCTGTATTTATGAGCCTTTTTCCCATCCCCATGAGTTAATAGTAAATTGAAGGCAGGAGACAACTCTTTAATCCTTATTCCCTCAGAATAGCAGAGTATCTGCATATAATAACAACAAGATATTGAGCTCTTACTGTGCAGATATTTTTCTAAGAAATATGAATATATATTCACAAATTATATGTATATTCATCTAATCCCACAACAACACAGTAAAGTAGGTCCTTTTATTATTCTCATTTTATAGGTAGGAAAACTGAGTCACAGCAGATATGAAGTCACAGAATAGGGTGAAAAACAGGCAGTCAGACCCCAAACCCTCCATCATGAAGCAGGTACCAGAGATAAATGAGAAACAGCTCAGGTTCTCAAGATCCTTTGACTCTGAGATCTGGATACTTCATTTTCTGAAATGCAGAGGAGCTACCAATGACTTCATGTGCTCATGCTTACTTTGCTTACCAAGACCTGACAAGATTGAGTCTTTTGCTCTCAATGCTGAGAGACCAGTCTTCTCGCAGATGGACCAGTACTTAATGCTCTGCCACCTACAGGTTATGGCTCCCTTGGCATGATGACTAGTGTGCTGATTTGTCCAGATGGCAAGACAGTAGAAGCAGAGGCTGCCCATGGGACAGTAACACGCCACTACCGCATGTACCAGAAAGGACAGGAGACGTCCACCAATCCTATTGGTAAGATGGTGTCTACTCCTACATCGATTTCTGACAAGAGAGTGTTCTCCAAAGGAGATCTCCAGAGGAACTCAGGCACATTCCTTAGGCTACTCAGTGTTTTGTGTGAAAAGTCATCAGCAAGTAGCTAATGAATTCTACTAATAGGAGCTATTTTAACATGCTTAATAATGTTCTCAAAATGTGCTTTTCTATTTTGTAGAAGAGTATACATTACAGAAAAGAATATTATCAACAAGTGTATCAACTGTCCCTAGAGCAGTGAAATGTCACTGGAGGCTACACATCTAAAAGTCACATGGATAGATGCCTCCAACAAGGTGTCAAGGTCAGCACTTTAAAAAGAGATAGCAGCCTAAAAAGAGGAGACCAATGTAGACATGTAGACAAAAGATATAGAGACCTTTTCTAAGACAGAAATGCCTTAAACATCAAGCTCTAGTACCATACCATTAAAATGTAGGTGTTTTTACCCACACTTTTTCTTAGTGCATTATAGTTGCATAATGGTGGGGTTTGTTGTTACATATTGTACGTGCACAAAATATAACAACAAAACTTGGCCAATATCACTTCATAGTACATTCCCCCTCTCTCCTCCCACCACCCCCTGGTCCCTTTCCTCTGGGGTTTGGGGTATTGGGGGGGGTAGTTTCTATTTGGGAAAGTATTTCCAGCTTTCCTAAAACTTCTGCCCTATATGGATATCATCTAATAAAACCCACAACCTAATTTTTTTAAATGTTCTGTTTGGGGGAATTGTGAAAGATTTGGGAATTCTTAGACCTGGGATGGCTGTTTCTCTTTTTTAGCTTCCATTTTTGCTTGGACCAGAGGGTTAGCCCACAGGGCAAAGCTGGATAACAATAATGAACTTGGCATCTTTGCAAAGGTTTTGGAAGAAGTCTGCATTGAGACCATTGAGGCTGGCTTTATGACCAAGGACTTGGCTGCTTGCATTAAAGGTCTACCCAAGTAAGTATAAGATGCCCTGAACTCTGTGGTCAGATTGCCATTTACCCTCACCAGCATCAAAACACCAGTGTTTTTTGTAATTATGTAAATTGATATTCATCATCCTTTTTAGGGGTCACTAGACATTATCTATGTAGTGTCAGACAGTAAACATTTCAGATTGTGTATGTGTGTGGGGGGGTTCTGGTGATTGAACTCAAGAATGCTCCATCATTGAGCTATATCTTTAGGATTTTTTTTTTTGGCAGGGTCTTACTAAGTTGCCCAGGCTAGCCTTGAATTTGTGATCCTCCTGCCTCAATCTTCTGGTAGCTGGGCTTACAAGCTTATGCCACCAAGCCCAGCTACATTTTAGCTTGTGGGACATACAGTCTTTTGGGAACTATGCAAATACTAAACTTGGCATCTACTGTTGTGGCAGGAAGGTGGTCATAGATAATACAAAGATGCATAGATACAGCAACTTGCCAATTATACTTTTGTGTACAAAACCAGACTACAGGCTAAATTTATTCTATGGCTGGGCTATAATTTGCTGATCTAGTTAACAGTAATTGAATGAACAACTTATTTAATTTTAAGAAAATGATAGTCAATTAGGAAAAAAGGGAACTCAGAGTCTAGCTAATTCCATCCCATTATTTTCTTTAATTTACAAATGAGACAAATAAGTAGCGCAAGTATAAGATGTTCATTGATTACTATCACTTCCTTAAGTTCCACTAACCTTCAGTACAGTGGAACTTACTGTGCATTGATTGCCTTGGGCTTTTCTGAGGACATGGTAACCAGTATTCCATTGCATTAGCTGCTAATCAGATAACTCTCTCAAAGTCAGAGTTAGTTACCAGGACTCATCTTAAGAAATTTTAGAAAAAATTAACACTAATACCAAGTCCCAACTGGTATATCCTCAGAGATTTCAGTACACCCAAATAAAGTGCATATACTCAATCACTGCAAATTTCTTAACTTGAATTTCCATCGAGAATACAATGTTTGAAATGTTCCAATCTGTATAGTGTATGTAGTATCTATAGGATCTTTGCAGCCTATTTGATGGGCATGTACCAGCAGGATTATGTCAGTTAATCCATTCTTTTTTGTTTTTCTTAAATAAAACACTGATAGAAACAAGAGAATTTAAGCTTTTTTAAGAACATGTAACGGTGAATGAGAATGTAGGTAAAGGCATGGCTATACTCTCAACAGGTTTTATTATTTCTAAGAATTAAGGAGTAGGATGAGTCTGCTCTCATTGGATTAGTCTAAACTGAAACTTTTGATAGTTTCAACCTCAAAGCTACATGGCATGGAACCTACTGTGAATGTTTTTGAGCCTCCACTGCAGGATGCCCAAGACTGGGTCAGCCCTATGAACTGGAAACATAGCCATTGTCAGTATTCTTGTAGCTTGGTAATATTAATCGGTTGACTTCTAGAAATAGATAGAATACTATGTTAAATAGTGTTTTTAGGAATTTTTTCTCTACCTCCTACAATATTAGAAAAAAACTAAATTTCCATCTTTCCTTTTTTCTCTCCTTTTAGCGTACAGCGTTCTGACTACTTGAATACCTTTGAGTTCATGGACAAACTTGGAGAAAACTTGAAGATAATACTAGCTCAAGCCAAACTTTAATTTCATGTCTGGGCTTAGGAGGATAAGTGGTCTTGGTAACTAGGTCCACAAGTTTACATTTTTTTTTTGTATCACACTCACAGGTTAAAACAAAATCAATTTTATAATTTGTTTGTAAGCTGGAGTTGATCTTTTCTATAAGTATACACCCTTTTTCCTATATATACAGTAATTGCCACCTTCCTGAACGTGGCAGGGAACTCTTTTTAAATTGTGTTTTATTTTCTAGAAGCAGCCTAGGAGTTACTTTCATATTCAATGTTATTCCTTCACATGTTCCAATATAAATGACCAAAATCAAGAGTGCTCAAAAGGGTTAACAATAGCCACAGTATTGTTCCCTAAAATCTGTATAATATAGTACTTTACTCCCTTCCCCTATTGTCCATGACTGTGGGCACTGGGAATTTTGGTGTTACAGATGTCCCAGTATATGAGGTAGCTACACATTGAACGTGCACATGTCTAGAACAAAGAATGTAAGTGTAACTAAAACATGTTGAAGTCACTGCAGTCATTTTATTTCAAGAGCATAGTGAATGTGTCCAAAGTGCTAAATACTTTTGAGGACACTGGAGAGTTCAGAATGCAAAATAAATACTTCCTAGAGGTTTATCTTCTGTATTTGTCTTTTCTTCCTCCTCTTCTGGCCTGAGGATTTTGCTACCCTAAATAGCATTTTATCCACGTGCAATAATGTAAACTGTACCTTTTTTGGACTTCTCCTGGCCTGTTTCATTTGTTTTATATAAATGTGATTTCTCAGAGGTTGATATTAAACACTATTCTAGTCCAGTCTTCATCTGAACTGTTAATTTTAATTAAAATCAAGTGCTAATGACTCTTTTCTGGGTTTTTATTTATGCTTATGCCCAGCACATTCTGCCTCCTTGCCATAGGGATTTGATCTGGGGTTGGGGGGTGGGGAAAATCTCTGCTCTCAAGAATTAACTGGGGGGGAGGGGGGATGGATAAGTAAACAGTGAGAGGTGGATCCCACTACATCGAGAGGAATGAGAATGGCCAAAGGTCATTACTAAAGGAGTAATTAGACAATAGATTCTGTCCATGCACCGCTGAGGAGTTCAGGCATTATCTTAAAGGTTAGTAGCTAGCCAATTAAGCCTTTTAAGAAGGAAGGGACATGATTATATTTTCATTTTTAGAAGTAGCACTTAGGGCAGCTCTTTAAAAAAATAGGTGATGAGGGGTAGAATGGTGAATGAGGGGTAGAAGTCTTAAGAGATTGTACAACTGTTTTTAATTAGAAACCAGAAAATTAGACTGATTAACTTAGAGTTGGAGCTGATATTCCCTTAAAGCCCCTTGATGTCCAAAAAACTGGTGAAACTTAAGTTCCTTCATATTATTGAACCTTTGGCCTTTCAAATTACTTCAACATTTAAAGTTTACATCTAAAAAAATTGTCAAATAAAATATATTTTCACTCTTCTCATCTAAGCCATCATAACTATTAGAGGACCCAGTTCCCCTTCCACTGATATGATTTGAATTAATTTAAAAAGCAGGACTGGGGATGCAACTTAATGGTACAGAGGTTGCCTAGCTTGCATGATGCTTGGGTTTGATCCTCTATTATCCCTTTGCTCTACATAGCAGCCCATGTTTGTTCAGCGTTTCATGGGGAAGGTAAATGGGGCCTTTGATCAAGATTGCAAAATACATTGATATCCACTAGTGCTCAGGAATCTATAACAGATCGGGCTCTTTCCACCATCTGCCTGTTTCAGGTTTGGGTAAAAGAAGAAAATATCGAATGTTTTCTTTTGCCAACAAATGATAGCATGGGATTGGATGATCTTTAAGTCCCTCCATCACTCACAGATCCTGGGAGTTCATGAGTGCTGCTCCATTGGCCACCAGGATCAGCATCTTCCAAAAATACTTAATGTTCTAAAATAATCAGATGAGCAGATGCTGACCAATACCTCCACAGGGTAATGGTTTATTCTGAAACAACTAGAGAGTCCAAATAGTTGACCTGGAAAATGTGCTCTTTAGCAAAACATTGATGGTAGGAAGATCCAGGGACAGAAATGAAGAGAGTTCCAGACTTTGAAATTCTCTAAATGTTGCAGATACTGTTCCTTAGGAGGAATTTTTTACTGAAAATATTTAAGTGTTAATCTTAACAATTAGAATCACAGCTATCCCCTGTGTTCTACATGAAATTTTTCTAAGACACCAACTCATGACTTCCTATTTCCCACTTCAACATTTTTATATAATAAAAATTTCCCTGAAATTAAGAGTTTGGATAAAGAGAGAGGATTAGAAGCTAATCTAAAAATAATAATGAAATCTTGATATTATGTCAACACTCAGTAAAATTGCTATAGACCTATCACTCCTCTCATATTGGAGGTTTTATTCCATAGTCCCTATTTTTTTAATGTTAAGGAAAATAACTTCTGAATTGCTGATTGCTCTGGAAAAAGAAACAACTTTGAATTTCCATGATATCTCAGGCTCTGCAGGAGTAGAAATTCGCAGGCATTGTAGCATTGTTTATAACTTTTAGTTTTGATGCTGTTCCAAACTTACAGAAAAATTCCAAGAATAGTATGAGGACATTTTTACTATTCCACCATTTGATATATCATATTCCCTCCACTGCCCCATGCATGCAAATATGCTCTCCCCCTCCTCCCCCACACTCCCTGAGCTACTTTAGAGTAGTTTGAAGATATTTTAATCATTTGCTCCTAAATACTTCAGTGTGTATTTTTTTAAAAAAACACAAGGATATTCTCTTATACAAACACAGTGAAATTATCCAAATTAGGAAATCTAACATTAATACAATGCAATACAGTATTAATACAATATTAAAATCTCAACAACTGCCCCAGTGATATTTCTGGCTTCCCCTGTTCACCTTCAGGATCATACGTTGCATGTAGTTGTCATGCTTCTAGTCTATCAATTCAAAACCAGAAACTAAAGAATACTTTATTTTGGATCTTAGAATCTGCAATTTGGAAAACAGCTCAGACAGTTCTAAATCATGGTTTCAAAGAAGTAGGGGAAGCAAGGAGCTTTCCTGGGCAAACAGTTCTGAATTATGACACAATGGCAAAAAAATTTTACACAGGAAACTTCTATTGAATACTGGGAAAGAACGGGCGCTGTTAGATAGGTAGAAGATAGAGAAAAGAACATATGTGCTTAGTAAGAATATCTGTGAAACTAGAGCTCAATAACCTCTTAACCCACATCTTGAGTCTCTGAACATGATATAATTATCTGGTCATTTCAGATGCCTGCACTCAAAGAGTGGAGGTGGCCAAAATTGACATTCCCAGGTTCTCAGGCATAATCTGGAGATGCACATGAGTGCTACTTCCTTAATGGTGTGTGCAAACTCGTGTGTTTTGCAGTACTCGGGACTGAACCCTGGACTTCCCATGCTAGGCAAGCTCTACTACTAAGCTACAACCCCAGCCTTCCCTCCACTCCATTTTCAAAAACTCTTCTGGTGTTGCTTTCACCTGATTTTCCTTTTTATTTTCACACTCCACTTGTCTTAAATAGGTCCTCAGCCTTTCTTTGTCTTCCTAAACCTTGACATTTTTTTAATAACATAGGCTAGTGTAAGGTGAAGGAAAATTTTCTCTCTCCTCTTTGAAATTTCACTGAAATAAACAGAAAAAGACAGATTAAATAGGAGAAAAGGCATGCAAACTTGTTAACTTACAAAAGGAGAAAAATCACAGGAATGAGATAAACAACTCGTCCATTATTCAGAAACTTTCCATTATTCAGAAACTTATATACTCCCCTTGTTCTGGTATATAAGGTGATGGAGGTGAAGAATGGGTGATAGTGAAACATCTTTAAAAATCCATGGGCTTAGAGAACATGCAATATCCTGGGACCTAGTCCCTTGGCCCTGCAGAACAGACAATGGGTTGTAAATGATTCTCTGTGGGTCCAAAGTAGAGGACAATGCAGTGTGACAGAAGTCTGCCCAAGTGTGTTGACAGACTTTAATCTTTATACCCACCATATGTGTTTAGTTTTTTCTGGTTAATATTTCTGTAAAAGGACTGAAGACAATTATTGTGCTCTTCTTTTGGATGATCAGGTGAGGTAGATAAAGGAACTTTCAGAGTGCACCAAAGCAATATTGCACCCTTAGTGTGTAATAGTGGGGAGAAAGGGGGAAGTGTGCATGGTGTTGGTTTGCACCAATACTGGTGAAGTTATCTTTGCTCGATTGGTTAAGGTAGTTCTTGTTTCCTCCACTGTGGATGGACTGTTTTCCCCTTTGTAAACACATAGTAGGCAGAGATGCCATGCATGCATCATCAAACTTCACTCATAATTTACATATGATATAATTATAATCAGTGTTTATATTCCACTGTAATGAACAGATTTTTCTTCCTCTATTTATCCATTTATTCCTTCATTGACATTAGTGTGTACTCACAGATTCTTATTTTATTCCATGGACTATAATCCATCACCATCATTATATATTTTGATGTTTCAATTGCCTCAGAGTTGGCCAGGTGTGAATTTCATCAAGTAGGGTCCTGAGAGAACTGTAACATTAAGTTTTTTGTAAGCAGTTAATTTGACAAGAGAAAAATACTTTCTGTATATATTAGAGCACCTAACATCACCAACCACTTTCTTAATTGACACTTCTTCTGAAAGGGGCTATCACACACAATCTTCTTTTTCTACCAGTAAAATGTCTCTGTCCTTGCCTTCTTTCTAGATCTGACCTCCCACCAGCCCCACCCCAGTGGCTCAGCAAAAATTGTTGTTGGGAGATTGCCATTTTCAAGATGGGATCTCCAGACTACAGACTTAAAAACTTAAAGGTAGCATTAAAAGTCAGGTCTGGATTAGAAACATAAGAGGATACTAAGGTGCTGGGACCACCAGTTCCTAACCCTTTGGAGAGATGTGGAATCTACTTTTTGTTGTTGTTGTTGGTACTGAGAATTGAACCCAGGAGTGCTTAACCACTTAATTATATCTCCATCCCTTTTTATATTTTATTTAGAGACAGGGTCTCATTGAGTTGCTAAGTGTTTTGCTAAGTTGCTGAGGGTGGCGTGATTCTCCTGCCTCAGCTTCCCAAGCCCCTGGTATTACAGGTGTGCACCGCCATGCCAGGCTTGGAATCCACTTTGAAAGTTCTATTTTTAAGAATGAATTAGAGGAGCTAGAGTTGTGGCTCAGTGGCAGAGCGCTTGCCTACCATGTGTGAGGCACTGGGTTTGATTCTCAGCACTGCAGATAAATAAATAAAACAAAGGTCAACTGAAAACTAAAAATATTTAAAAAGAAGAGGAGGAAGACAAAGACGAAGAGGAAGAAGAAGGAGGAGGAGGAGGAGGAGGAGAAGGAGAAGGAGAAGAAGAAGAAGAAGAAGAAGAAGAAGAAACAACTAACATCTGTGGGCTACATGATTAGATGATAATCCATGGAGCAGGGCAAAGTAGGATTGGGACGGGCCCTGGGGGGCTTCAGGGCAGCTATCAGTGTTCTATTTCTTGACAAGGGTCATGATTCCTGGAGTGCCTTGTAGTAATTTACTAAGTTCTACCTTTATTTTGTGTGGTTTACTGTATCTCTTTCTTTTGAACATGAAAAGTTTTTAAAAATGTACCAGGAAACCTATTCTGAATCCCTTTGAGTTAGCTGGCATATGATCATGTTCTCCTGGAACAAAGCCCAGAGCCTTCGCCCCAGCGCTGGCTTACCTTCCTGACAAACCTTTACTTTGCTATCAAGAAAGTGACATCATTTATTTCAGTCACATCATCCTCAATCTTTTCAAACATAAGTCAGAAAGTTGCTCTCTAAGAAAATGTTCTGCCATCCAACTGGAAAATTCCCTAATCTTGATTGGACCATACACCAAGTATTATTTCTAGGGACCTCTGGGGCTTCTTAGTTGGTTTTATGGACCTTGATTTCCTCACCTTGGGGAAGCCTTGATGCTTTCTTGTTAGAAACATTAGGGGTTAAATCTTTCGTTTGGTTTCTGAATAAGAATAATTGTTTTCCTGGTTGGCCTTGCTTTGTTTTGTCTGAAAAAAAAATTGTCTTGAACATTATTTATATGTTCAGAGGTTAAGCTTTAAGATATACTCTAAATGAACTGAATTTTCCTATTTTTCAAGACATGAAATTTTTAGATTGCAAATTTTTCTCATGCTTTTCCTACTGCAAGAATTTTTGAGTCCTACATGGTTTCAATGCTAAAAATGTCCCAGGTACACTACAAAATGTCTAAACTATATGACAGAAACTGATAATTTGCATTTTTGTTCTGGTGTCCTAGAGCAGCTCTTGCCTATTTAAAAATTTCCATGGTTTCCAGTTGCAACTCCTTTTAGTAGAATTACTCAGTGAGTTCTTTTGGTCATATATCTACTGTTTCTTTTGGTCATATATCTATTTGTATTTACATGGACATTGGTGACTTATTTCCTGCAAATTAGTTGCCCTATCCTTGTACTATTCCATGAAGACTTATAACTTGGATCTCAGCCAAACTTTTGAGTATGTTTTTTTCCATCTTTATGGGATGCCCCGACCGGCAGGACACATCAACGTGGGCAGCGAACCTAGATGGGGAGGAATGAAGGGACAAGAGTCACGAAGGGTGACAGCAAGACAAAAGTTCTGATCAAGCTGCAAACTTTTATTGTTCACCCAGGGGTATTTATGGGCTGGGGATGGGGGGAGCTCTCTTATCGGCAGTTGCTAGAAGTCTTCACAAGGTGAAATAGCACAGGATGTTTCAGGAAGACAGATGGCCACAGGATGTCTCAGGGAGATGGATGGCTGCAGGGTGTCTCCCAGGCGAGATGTCTCCTAGGGGGCTGTTTCTTGTAACTGTCAGGCTATTCTTTGAAGGAGAACTCCCTTTTGGTCCCTGGCACTGTCAGGCTATTCTTTGAGGGAGAACTCCCTTTTGGTCCCTGGCACAAATGTTTGGAATAAAAACCTTCATATTATAATATATGATAAAAATTGTTCAAAGATAAACATTAAAATAAAAAAAACATGATATTAAACACTGGATGGGATTGAACTATGTTTTTAAATAATCTGGTCTTATGGAACAGGGATGTAGCTCAGTGGTAAAGCACTTGTCCATCAGCATAAGACTGTGGATTTGACCCAAAGACCACACACACACACACACACACACAAAATTATTATGTAGAATCCACATAATAATTCTAAAAACTCAAAGTTTGCTAAGACATAAAGTAAAAATAATCCATGCTTTATAGAACAACTATTTGTGACTTCACTTTCTAATTGTAGTGTTTTATGTCAAATATGAAAAAAATAGTTCTTTTGAACTAGACAGAAAAATTTAAATTAATGAAAATCATTTCCTCAGGGAAAAGTACTCAACACATGATATAAAACCTGTCCCATCATTCCTGAAATGAAGCACCCTGTAATGTGCATCATACATGTCTAAGTGGGAGGGTGGACCAATAATCAATAGAGGACTCCTACCTTGTGATCTTCTCCTCAACCTATACAGCTTTCTCCTGCTCTATTACTAGCGTTCCTTGCTTTGGATTAGTTGAAATACATGCCTTTTGTGTTTTGTGACAATCCCATCTTTTTGTTAAAAAATGCCTCTCTATATCTAAACATGTATATATAATGTGTGTGTGTGTGTGTGTGTGTGTGTGTGTGTGTGTGTGAGAGAGAGAGAGAGAGAGAGAGAGAGAGAGAGAGAGAGAGAGAGAGAGATCTTTTTTTCCCAAGGAAATATTGAGAGTCTTCATTGAGATTTACATGAATTTAGAAAATTTAGTGTTGTCTGAGATTTCCTACAATCTATTGTATCCTCCTGAGCTGACCATAGTAAAGAGCAAGACGATATCTAACAAGAAGTTTCACATGGTCAAGGATGCATCAGGATCTCAATAGTGATATGCAGTATTATTGAATGAGCCTCCTCTTTGCAACGATAAAAGTTCATGGCTACCAAGCAATTCTTTGTATTTTTAAGGCAGCAGTGCAACAGTAAAAGCATCTGCTAGTTCTGTGTTAGCTAGATTGACATTCCATTCAAAATTAAGCTGGGAAATCTGAGCCTTTACTCTGCTCTTTGTGTTCTCCATCAGAAATAGTAATTGTGAACAATTATCTTGAGTGAAAGTGAAACTTTATGTAAGGTCACTTTGCAAACTGCCCACAAAGGGCAGTCATGCTTCCTCTGCTCTAAAGTATTTTGGGTCCAAATCTCAAAGCAATTTGGGAATGTCAGAGTATCATATGCTAACCTTTGGGGAACTGGAGGTTTGGAGCTAGTCCTGGGGGTTCACAGGGGCCAGATGCCAGTTCTACTCCTGGTAGAGTATACCCACTGGGCAACTAACGAGAGCCTCACTATCAACAGCCTTACCTCACGGTGGTCATGAGCATGATACAGAACAACACACAAAGAGGAAATGATACCCATCAATACTCAATTTGTTGTTCTTTTATCTCACTTCCCTACTAAGAATAAACCCAATTTTGCTAAATCTCTTATTAAAGTAGTATAGGCACTACCTCTTCAAATTTGTTTCTCACTGACTTGACTGCCCATTCGTGCCACATAACCTATCTTCTAATCAAACTTAATTCCTAAAATATGCCTATCTTATAGTATAATTTTCTATTATTTAATTTTCTATTATTTTTATTATGTAGTTTCTTTTGCTAAGACACTCTCCCTGAAATGTCAACTTTATCCCTATTTTACCCATCCTTCCTCATTTGTACAAAATCTACTATTCAAGGAATTTCTTATTTCCAGAAAGATATGAATCTTTCCCCTCTGTTTATAGAAATGTTTTCTATTTCTTTGGAACAATTTTCACATAATAGGTCATGCTGATGTTATTTTTTTTAATTTTTAATTTAAGGACAGGTTTATTTTAATCTTCTACCGTTGATATTCAAAAAAAAAAAGGTGTCTGGGGTAACACTATGTGAAATAAGAACTAAAAACTGTCAGGCATTTCAACCAATATTTATAAAACAAGCAGATACTTAAAGAGCTCCAGAGTATAAAGAATTTGAAAGCCAATGCTTTTTTCTACTTAAATAAGAAGCTAAAGTGTTCTGTGCTAATGTGCCCTTGTCAGAAAAAGGCCAAAAGTATGAAAGTACTAAAATACAAGTATAAAAGTACTAAGAACAACTTTTTGTTCCTGTAACTTTTGCAAATTATTTATCCCTTGAGTCTTTTTATGTAATATTTGATTGCCTTCCTCGTAAAAGAACTTATCTCTCTCTCTTTCCCTGTCCTGCTTATTAAAAATTTTTCCCACACACAAAAAATTCACTGCATGTCCTTGATGCTGTTCTTAACTTGACTGATAAAAGACATAAAGGTGTCATTTTGACAATTGGATTAAATTTAATTAAAATTATCACATACTGTATTATTATTATCTTCTTTAATTTCTGTTCACATTGTAGCAGAAACACGGAGAATAATTGTAAAACTTGATTTCTTCCAGTGCAGTCTTTACCCGAGTTAGTCCTCGTAAGTATATATCAGTTCTATTTCCTTTTACAACTAAAACTATTTCATATCTAATTTTATTTTCTCACAATCACACATGTCTAACTATTCCTTCTGTTGTTAACATATGTGCTCTGACTTTACTAACAGGGCTGATCTTGCTTGATTTTCTATTGAACTCATATCCTTGAGTTTTCTCCATAGATTGTTGGCCTTCTTAAGTCATTTATCAATTCTTATTAGCATAAATGTAGAAGTAATTGAAATTCTGGGTTATCACCAACTAAAGTGACATGAATTCTTCCCTTTGACACTTCTCTCTTTTTATTGTACAATGACTTTTGTCTGGTAATTTATGCATACTTTGAATAATCCAGTTCAGTTTTTTTTGTGATATGAAGCACAAGACAGATTTCTGCAATGCAGCTACAAAATATTTTATATTAAGGAAGTATAATATATGATATCCTTTATACTTAGATGTGCTCCGATGTGTGGAATGTAAGATCATGGAGAGACTGAATAGAAAAGATTCACATTTATCTCTTTCTCTGCCTAAAAATGGAAAAAATGCGTCTAGCTAAACTTACCAAAATATATACCACATGGTATTTTATAGGCATGTTAGGCCTGTCACAGGCATAATAATTCAGTAACAAATAAAACAGAAGAGTTTTTCTCAGTTCAGCAAAAATTTCCTTATACATCCAGGATTTGTACTTCTAAGTACTTTTTCTCTCCTTCTCATCACTCATATAGAAATCATTACGCTTGGGGTTCTGAAGTCTTTAAATGTTGGATTTTCAAGTCCATTTAATTTGATATTATCACAACTTGGGTAGGCCTTTACAAAGAATAAGGGAAAGTTATGTTTATACGTTAGTCTCTTTGAGCTCATGTGTATCTTCTGCACTGCTCATTGGCTAGTTTAGCAGACAACAGAGTAAACACAAATTTAATCCCTATACAATATCTACATTATACTCACCAGTTTGTACATAAGCTGCATCTTTTACCTATATTAGCTCACTCAAAATGTACACTATTTTTCAAATATATGACATTTCATTACACCAAATCATAAAACTAAATAATTTTGAATCTCCTCTATTTTCAGGCATTACTGTTCTCTCAGTCTGTATTCACAAACTCTATCCTAGATAATTACAAGAGCCTACTGACTGTCTCCTCATTCTTATGCCACATGCTTCTGGACTAATGTTTATAAAAGAAAATCTCAGTAATGTAACTTTCATATCTAATGTGTTTAAATGATTCCCCACTAACCACAAATAAGTCCATACTCCATAACATCTCATACATTTTCTTGATTAGAATAACTGTTTTCAGATTCATTTCTTTTTACCACCCTCCTTAAAAATTACCTGCAACTGTTCTTTGTAGATCCCATAATGGAATGTTTACTCTTTAATATCCATATGCATCCAAGGCTTTCCTTCACCTACCATATGGTCAGCTTCTTACTGAAAAATATGATCCTGTTAGTCTCCAGTGTCTTAGACAAAATTAATTAATCTCACACTAAAAGCATTCATTATTATTATCTCTCCTATAACTCTAGTATATGTTTTAATGTGTTTTGAATTAGTGTCTTGAAAGCAATGGATGGTCTGTACTATCTTTGAAATCAAAATCTTGTAAAATCTCCTACACTTAGTGTATATGCCATGAAACTTGAGTGAAATCAATTTGATTTAGCAGATTTTTATGTATGGCCTACTGTAGGATAAGATTTATTTTATGAATATATTACATTTTCAAACCATGGTGTAGTATGGTTATGCAGTGTGGTTAAGAACTTTTATATATCCTGTGTATAATATCATGACATCTAATTTGTGCAGAGCAGCTAATCTCAAGAAATGTTCCCTTTTAGAAAATGCTGCTTATGCTTTAGATCTCTTACAATGGAATTCCTCAGATTTCATCCCATCTTTATCCTTCACAATTGAAGCTCTTTTTTCAGATTTCATTTCTGGCTGATGTTCCCCTTCTCAGAGTTTCTTTCCAATTACTTAATATCAAACTCCTGTTTTATTCTTAGTGTCTCCATTATCAGTTCAAATGGATAATATTAAATTATAGTTTTATTAAATGGATAGCATATTAAATTATTAATGTATTAATTATGTGGGTAATATTAAATAATGGTACCTTCTAAATTATAGTTCTTCTCACTATGAACTTTATTAATGCTTGTTGTTTGAGGAGGAAAAATCGCCTTGAACTCTATTCTTCTATTAATGAAAACATATTTCGAGGGCTGGGGATGTGGCTCAAGCGGTAGCGCGCACGCCTGGCATGCGTGCGGCCCGGGTTCGATCCTCAGCACCACATACCAACAAAGATGTTGTGTCCGCCGAGAACTAAAAAATAAAAAAATTCTCTCTCTCTCTCTCTCTCTCTCTCTCTCTCTCTCTCTCTCTCCTCTCTCACTCTCTCTTTAAAAAAAAAAGAAAACATATTTCGAGTTCTAAACAAGTGATTCACATGAAAACTTATTATCTAAAATAATCTTTAATTCAAATATTGATTTTGCTAAAATTAATGAAGTAGAAATACATTTATAAAACATGGGAAACTGAAGATATCAGAGACCATACATTTTCAACTATGAAGTGTAAAAATAGAAAAACAAAAAATAGGATACAAGTAGGCTAAAAAAATCATGTGGGCAATTAGCAAAGTAACTAGAAAGAAAGGCTTGCTCTCACAAACTCCCAGTGTAGGGTTTTATTTAGCATCACATAGCCTTTCTCAAAAATTAACACCACTTGCAAGCCTGGGAAGGAATCTGATCTGAACTACAGCTAAAAGTGTCCTGTGTCCTAGACATTTGGATGACACCTTCATTCCCATGTGAAATTTGGAAAAAGTCTCATTGCCTCTGTTTCTTAGATCTTGAGTACACCTTACCATGGAAATTAGGTTTGCTTTTGGTTATTCTGAGAAAACAAGTGTCCATTCATACTTATGTTTGTATAGCCTTTGCATATTGAGGAAACTAGATATTGCTTTTTTTAGAAATCAGTATAGTGTGATTTAAGCAATGTATGCTATTGACTTACTTAGATGCAAACTTGCTTCATGTGAATTATGCAATTGCTCTTGGCAACTATCTGAAGCTGAATTTTTATGCTCTGTTAAGCATCCAATCATCAAGACAGCTACTGCTACCCCTGCCATCAGAAAATTATATTTCCCTCTCCTTACATTTAGTGTGTGCTTTAAAACTCACATTTATTCAAGCTTGCTCAGGCCAAGTTTTATATTTCTTCTTAGTGCTGTACTGATTATTCACCCATGTAACTGCACTGAGAATTAGCATCAAAATGGAGATATGAAGACAACCGTAATAAAGATGTTATGAATACTCAAATCTTCAGATCCAAAACTTTCTACTTTAAGAGTGTAGCACATAAATGTCAGAGAAAAGCGCTAACCTTTAGATTTATGAAGAGAACTCTAATGCCATCCGGTGGGCAGTTAAGGAAAATCTCATTTTCCTTTTACTAGGACAGCTATATTTAATGACAAGACCAAAAAGAGAAAGACATATAAAAATTTCATAACTACACCTTTTCAACACAAACATTTAATATAAACAATATATAATTCATATAACAGTAGTGATTACAAAATGCATATATGTAAATGTACCTCAATGAACATATATGTTTATTCACATACATCATGTACACACCTACATAAGAGAAGAGATAGGGAAGTAAATAAAAGGATAAAGCCAAATGTTGACAGCAGTTATATATTACTAGTGGTGTTTTTAATTAAAACATGAATATGAATTACCTTTATATCAGTGAGTGAAAATATCAATTTACATGAAAAATTAGCATAACAAGTGAGGCAACTCAATAGCAACATGTTTTATTTTTTCTGCTTTTATAATAGGTAGATGAATTTGGTATATAATGATAGGTTTTTCTAGTCAAGTTAGATAATCAGGATGTTATGGTTTGGATGTGAGGTATCCCCCAAAAGCTCATGTGTGAGACAATGCAAGGTTTAGAGGAGAAATAATTGGTTTGTGAGGGTCTTAGACCAATCATTAACCCTAACTCCTAATACCCCTATTGGAGTTAACTGAGTAAAAACTGAAGGCAGGAAGGGTGTGCTTGAAGAAAGTTGGGTATTGGGGGCATGCCTTTGGGTATATACTTTTAATCTGGTTTGTGAAGTCTCTTTCTCCACTTTCTGATCATCATTTGAGCTGCTTCCCTCTGCCGCACTATGCCATCCTGATATTCTGCCTCACCTTGAGCCCTGAGGAATGAAGTAGGATGTCTATAGACAAAGAGATCTCTAAAACCGTGAGCCCCTAAATAAACTTTTCTTCCTCTAATTGTTCTTGTAAGCTTTTTAATCACAGCAGTGAAAAAGCTGACCAAAACACAGAAAGAAAGATTTCATACTGAATAAGGACACAAGAGGTCGAAGAGATGTTTCCATGCTATACATTCTCACAGGACTAAAATATTGTCATCCCATTTAATCAGCAAGTATTTATTGGGAGCCAACAATGTGCTAGGTACTCTAAACACAGAAATTAAATATACATCCATCTTCAAGAGACTCACCTATAGGGTTCAGAAACTCAGAGCAGTAAGTACCATGATGAAGATCTACACTGGATGCAAGGACAGTATAGGCATAGCACCAAACTCAGGCAGGATGGGGGGGGGGCAAAATGAGCTACTCAAGTGTCCTCATAGGATATAATTATTGAGCTGAATTTTAGAGATATAAAGGAAAATAAGTATTTAGTCACCAAATGGAAAAAGAGAATGAAGCCAAAGCCTCTTTAGGCAGAACAAATAGGCATGAACTCTCTGAAATACTCATTCCCCAACAAGATATTAATATTCTGTAAGGACAAGGTCTTCTATGACAGTCAAAGTCCCCTTTCCATATGAATTTCTGGGATAAATGGAAAGATGGCAGACCAGTTTAAATCACAGAACCATAAAGTTTTGATATCAGTGGACGATTCTGGGTTGGTCATGTTCATTCCTAGACCAAAGTCCCAAGATGAAATTATGATAAAAAATAAGATAAATTCTTCATCCTAACTATCCAATAACAATCTAATTTCAACCGCCCTAATTTCACCAACTCACTCTAAATTTGAAACATTATTGAGTGAAATCAGCCTCCCAGTTAATCTGACTCTTAAAGATCATTACATCTTATATTATCTATATGCATTATATATCTATAGTTGAAAAAATCTGGATACTTAATTTTTTTCCATGAAGAGTAGAATCAATAGAAGAAATTTACCAGAAACATCATAACAGATGTTATATGTATTCATAGCATCTGTATTTTGGTTGGTCCTCTGAGATATTCATTCTTTACATAACTCCCTGGGGTTGTAAAAACTACTGAGATATCTAGAATACGTGTGTGTGTGTGTGTGTGTGTGTGTGTGTCATATATACACATATACATACATATATATCATATATACACACATACACATAGATATGTGTGTGTATAATTTGCAACACAGATTTGAAAAGTAGAAGAAAATGTTAGCAAAATTCTTTCACTATCTAATTTAGCTATATGAATTCATCAAGAAATTTTGTTATAAGTGGCAGAAACCCAGCTTGGAAAGGGAAACTTTATTGAATCTTTCAATAGATGGGACAATCAAGTGCAGCCTCAGAGACTCAGGGAACAAGAACTTCGGTGCTGTTGGTAATCTATATCTGTGTCTACTCTTTGCAGGTTATTCCACTCAAAACTGGATATATTTTTTCACAAAGTAAGGAATATCTGCCATGAATTGGTTCTGGGCCTGAACCTCATGCATACCACCATGTGAGAATGACAGACTCTATTACTTCCTATTTATAAAAATCACAAACAAATACAATGGACCTAGCAATAGGCAACTGGATGGTATATTATGTAAAAATTCAAGATTCAGATTAAAATTACCACTTTGAAATCTTTAAGGGGGCATGAGAGTTATTTTGGCTAAGTTACCTAATCATTCTTGTCTCAGATTCTTCATTTCTAAAACAAAGACCTCTGCCTTATTAGCACTTTGAAAATTAAAAGTCTATGCAAATGGATAATCTTGTTACTAGTATTAAATGTTACAGGGTTAAGAATTGTTAATGCTTTATGCAGTGTCCTGTCTTCCTTTCTCCAGGGAACATTCTAGAAAGTACATTTGGCCCAAAGTAGTGGAAACTTCAGACAACTAAGAAAGATACCTTGACCTTTAAGTATGTTCATATTTTCTCTAGAGGAAAATTCTTATAATGCTACATGAAAGCTTGTCTTGTGTATGGTTTGTGAAGCTAAGTTTACACACCTCAGTAGAATGGAAGCCCAAATATCTAGAACTAAACATACTGAAAAAAATATCTAAAATCTAACATGAAGACACATGTGGGCCTTTCAAGTAGCATACATATTCAGACTTATCAAATGATTCTTAAAGCCCTTTTAAATAACAATAATTAAATTATTCTTCCAAAGTAAATTTGGAATATAAAAGGAATAAACAATTTTAAAAATGTGTGTACAATATGTATGGCAGTGAAATGTTGACTCAAAAATTAGATTTTAAAAATTTTGATAAACTGCATAGTATAGCTGTCAAGGAAACTTGAGGACCTACTATGTATCCAGTCACATTTCAGGTATGATTTACATAGAGCTGAAAATCAAAAGGCCTGTTTGGTCATAACACTGAGCCCAGCATGGAGCCCAGTGGCCAGCCCTGAACCAATATTCCAAGATGGAAAAAGGGACAGGTCACACCCAGCCTGAAAAATTCAATGATCAGGAATGGAAAGACAAAGATAATCGTAAGAGAGAGGATAACTAAAGTTTGCCCAATATCTTCTAAGCTGCAGTCCAACTAACTATGGCATCTTAAGTGATATTAACAGACATTTGTGGAAGTTTTCATTCATTTATATTTTAATATGCTACTGTGCAGTTGACTATTTTTATTTTGCACACTTTAATTTTAGGTAGCATCTGTTAATGTATCAATGAAAAACAATTTCATGTAGAGCATAATTTAAGAATTCCCCTACCAGATTTATATGAATATCATCTTAAGAGAGTCTATAATCCTTTTCTCATGTTTGAATCTGTCTGGATATTGCAGAGGTGAGATTTTGTAGTAACAGGCAAATGGTAGGTCTAACAGGAAGGAAATAATAATATTATGGCAGGAGTAATGAAAAGATAATTATTGATCACTGACAAGCAAGGATGAGGTTTTCTAATCAAACAATGACATAAAGATTTTAAGTATATGGAAAGGGAAGTCCTGAGGTTAATGGTTAGGAATATTTTGAAGGAAAATACAAGCAGCAGAGTACAACAAGGCAGTTTAGATATCTTCTGGGTGTTTATAATTGTGGTACAGAGTGAGATAGATGTGATGGCCAAGGCTGTTTCATGTATAATGCTGTTCAGCCATGTTCCTGGTAGTGACCAACCCCTGGTCCACTTCGGCTTACTTTCTCTCACTGTCACCAAGTAGCAGCAGATGTGCTTTGGTACAAGGGAGTCATTGTTCATCCTCTATAAAATGTGAATACAGGCATTTGTGACTACAAATCATATGTAGTTGAAGTCCCTAAATCAGGATTGTACACATTAGAAATCAATTAAATTTTAGCCTCTCCTAGGCTTTACTAACATGTTTGCCTGCCTTTCCTTTTCCCCATGGAGTTTTCCATAAATGAACATAACACACAGCATAATTATTATACGTGTGTATGTGTGTACATACTATAGACTGGGCCAATAGGTGAATAAAGCAGAGTCTCTGAAATACTGAACTTCTTAATGTTAATTTGGAATATTCATTCTCAGGACAGATGTCCTAAACTATGAGGATACACAGACTATACCCACCAAAATAGAGGTAACCACTATCTTGATACTATAGTAACTGTGTTCCTTTGTAGTTTAGCTGCCTAATAATATATTTTTAAACATTTAATTTATTTTTTCTCTATTTGAATTTAATAAAAAATGATTTAATCTCTGTGTTATTCTCTTCTCCTTATTCTTGTTTTAATATGCATAGAATAGGAAGACTAATTAGTTAATACATGTTATTACTTTATAGGAAAACTTTGTAAATAGAAACTCAGTATAGAAAAAAAAGACTGCCCTTGCCAAATGGATGAGATTATGTTGGTCTTTTTTTCGTACTACATTAATCTTCCAAATCAGAGTACAGTCTACTTCTACATGGTAGTTGGCTTGAACAGCCCAAATGTCCTTTTCCCTTTTTGTTATCCTTTGAGGATCAAGGCTATATATTTCAGGGCTCGTACTGCCAGCTGGCTTTTAGTACAAATCACTGGCAAGAATGAACACCATGGAACATAAGCCTAGAAACAAACTTTGAAGTAGGTCTCCTTGCTCTGGAGGGCAAATATCAAAGCTGATTTGGTTGGCAACCCAAAGACAGAAAATTTCACATAAGGGTGAGTTCTACTCTATTTGATGTCTAGGATTTCCTCATTTCATCTGAGAAACAGGAGACGGTCAGCAGTAAGTGCTATTAGTAAATTGATGTTAATGTTTGTAAAACTTTGAGTTAAAATATAAATATTTCAGATCTTTGCTCTCATAAGCCCCCAGGAGGTCTCAGTTTTTATATAATAAGAAAATGGCCTATGATGTTCAGCCAGGTAAAAGACTTCCTGCTGTGAGAAAACCCATTCTATTACAAGTTCTGGATCAGTACTATAGACATAGGCATACTGTGGTACAACTTTTGCTTGTCTTCTGTGATGAGTACCTCCATTAGCCTTGGGTACCTGAATAGAGAATTGGTATTGGGAGAAAATCCAATTCTACGTTTGCCCTTTGTCGCGACCCCTTGCCCGCAAGGAAGACGCAACTCGGGAATCTTCTCTCAGCAGTTTATTCAGGTCCTTGATACTTTTTCTTCTCTCTCTCGGATGCCCCTCCCAGCCTTAATAAAGCACCTCAAGCCCCAATGCGAAGCTGCCACGTGGACTTTTCTCATAGGGTGCCAAGTCACAGCGTGCCAACTCATTCTGATAAGGAGTTGTTTGTCACAGACTACAGGGGAAACCAGCGCCATCTTGTAATGGCGGCCACAGTTCACAGAAACGGCTCACCACAGCCCTTAATTATTTGTTTTCTGTTTTTGCTTTCTTTCTCCTTATATCCCATTTCAAAAGAAGCAACCTGTTAAGTGTAATCCTGGCCTTTGCAAGTATTTAGTCTTTTGTTTTTTTATCTGAGTGTATCACCATTAAGTGACAGAGACAAAAAATGGCAAAACCTACCATGAGATGAGAAGAAAACCATTAAAATCACATCATTGGGCAATATTCATTTTGAAATGTGTTACCTTACAAAGGAGTATTATTAGGCTTTCTATCACAATTTGCTACTAAACCTGGAAATATAGGTAGGACTTTGGCATGTTTTTATAATAGTTCTGTAAGACATTAACATTGGTACACTTTTTTTTTCTTTTCTCCCTAACTACATATAGATTAAAACAAGCTATTATTAATTTGCTTATATATATATATATATATATATATATATATATATATATATATTATTAACAAGCTATTATTAATTTGCTTTCCTATATATTTCTTTCTTTTGATTCCCCAAACAACTCTCAGTCAGAAAGGGATTATTCAACAAATATTTGCTGGGTGTTTTTCAACTGAATATATTTCACTATGGTAAAAAGATGGTACAGAGTTTAAACAAACCTTGTCCATACTCTTGTAGTCTAATTTAACAGGGAAGCCTAAGGACAAATTATTTGAATGAATTATAAGCAGCGAGAAGATAGTTATCAAAATGATATGAAAGAGAAATTGAAGAGTTATCACATTGTAAAGCAAGGGGAGAGAACTTTTACTAAGTTTTGACAGTAACATGTCCTTTTTTTATTCCTTCTTCATTCCTCTCCACTTAATTTTAATTTTTTGCATACACTATATTTGTTTTTTTTTCTCTTAAAAGACTCACTCCAGAAGACTTTCTGTTTTTTCCAGGAATAAGTTACGTTTTTTTCACTTGATCCATGGTGTTTAAAAATGAGAGAGACCCCAAGGAACTGGCATCCAGCTTTCTCAGATTTGTCTGCAATGCCTAAATGATAATATTACATTGTTTGCATCATCATGGAAGCAGTCACTGTTATTCTTGTATTTTCCCCACTGCCAATCAGGAAACAAATATTGGATTCATAATGTTTAGAGTCTTCTGAGCCTTTGAGGGATTTTTTAAATCTTTATTTATTCTCTTCTTATCCACCATGACATTTTCCCCACAGATTTTGTTGTTTATTTATTTATTTTTTTATTCTTAATCAATAAAGTTGTAAATAGAGTCTTCCAAAGCCTCTATTTTCCTAAAGAAAAAGAAGAGCAAATTTCAGCACAAAACTCAGAAATTTCCAGTCAAAGTCAAATAACTTGGGTTGAACCCTATCTGGAGGGACTCAACTCAGTAAAGGGAATCGAAAGTTTGAGCACATTCTGACAGGGTTAATAAGAAGTTGATTAGGTGTTACAGCTCATTATAATTTTCACACAAAGTATTACCTTCTGATCGTCTTGATTCTGTATAAAATAGATGTACTATAAGCAACAGCATGAACTGCATAAGGGTCTGAGATTCTCCCCTTGCCAGAAGACAGGGAATGTTGAAAATAATACTCTAGAAAAGCTGACAAACAGAGCACAAAGTGCTTAGAGGAAAGATTTTAGGTTCTAAGGTTGTCTTCCTACCAATGAAAGAATCATATGTTAGGAGAGCAACATCTTTCATATTGAAATACCCAGAAGTCACAGATGCTTTGTTCAATAAAAATGTTCAATTTATGTATTTTTTTAGTAGAGCATAAGAAAATCTACCTTCATATGCATTGCTTACTTCCATGAGCTAGCAATGTCCATTGGGTATTGTAGTTGGTGAAAAAAATGTTTCCAGAATCTCCAGGAATCTTGAGAGCTACAGAACTTCTTAGGACAAAAAATGTACAATTGTAAAGAGGACATAGTGGCCTGTTGGGGGTGGGGATGGAAATAACCTCACACTGTGCCAGAAATGGAAGGCCTCCATAGGTCGAAATCTATGGCTATGACTTGAAACAATGAAGGACAGATCTAAGAGGTCACAGCCATAAGAAGGAAGATCTATATAACAGAAGCAAGGGACTTCATTTCTATTCATAATAGCTAATGATGTCTGGAAACCTCTCCTGTGAGCAAAAGTAGAAGAAAAAAATGAAGCTGTCCACAGATGTCCAGAATCTGCACCTTCATTTGTTGTACAGTCACATAAGAGAAATGACCTCTCCAGAAAGTTCAATATGAATGACTAAAGCTCTCTTTAATGCTACAAACTAATTCCAGAGCTCAGTAGGAACTCCATGCTGCATTTTCAGGGGGTAAAAAAAATCAAGTAAATATTAATATATATTTTTCCTTGCGCCTTATTTTTAAATTTTTACTATATTTTTCTGTATAAAATAGGAATGACTATTTCCTTTCTTCTACCAAATATTATAGACACTACAAGTATGCAATTGAAAACAATAGAGTGCTCAGCTTTAATTATAGCATGTAATCATGATACCTACTCTAAATAAAGGACATGTTTGTTTTCTTATTTTTAATAAGGGTAAAATCTTTTCTTTGTTAAATTGAATATGCCTGTAGCTAAATGAATAGCTTTGCCTTTGCCTGTATGAGCACCAACACTAAGTGCAGGAATTACCAAAGGTGGATGAACACTAGAAAGATAATATATGCATATGTATATATCAAAGATATGCATGCATATATGCATATTTTTATATATGTGCATATAAAGGTTAGGGAGTTACTTTCTCTCCTTTTTTCTAGGAGATTGATATCAGAAAACTTTATTTTTTTCAACAGAAGATCTGAAAGTACTTTGGAAGCTGACTGTGAAATATTTTAGAAGGTATATAAAAACAATAAATCTTTGTGTTTATAGTCTTATTATAAAAATACTGATATCTGGTGATGAAAAAATAGAATTTGAGCATCTATGAATATAAAGATACACTATAGCAGGCATGAAGTTTTTCTCAATTAAAGCAAGTTCTTGTATTTGAATACTATTAAATATTATTTGAATAATATAATCATAACTCAGAGTATATGCTTAATAAATAACTTTTTTAAGATTATAAAAAGGAGAGGTAGATGGAAAGAGAGTGAGAGAAAAAAGTTGAAATAAAATGGAAATAAGACAGAAGTCACCCCTGATCATCATCTCAAAAACTTCTTTGTGCTTTCTTGACCCAAAATTATCGTTGGTACTTCTCTGCTGCTTTTCTTTGCCTTGTCCCTTTCCGAGAAACACAGACTAATTATATATCCATCTTTCTCCACTTTTTATCTTTTAGGTTTTTTTAAATTTTGTAAACCATTACAATCTGGAAAAATTAGTAAAGTCCATTTCTGACCAGGTCATTTATAAATGGCAGCAGCCACTCTGCAAATAATGAGTTTTCAGATCACTTATCAGAACACACATTGGTGGTGTCTGAGTCCTTTGTATGAAAGTACTGAATTAAGGAAAGATCACATGTGGTTCTATGTTTTTTTATGTCCTGTTATCAAATCATGACTTCAAATCAAAAGAATGAAAATCTTTTATATGAGTACAATTCCAGAACCACATCCAAGTTTATGGAATAATCCAGTCGATGAATCCAGTGAGTGCCACAATAACCAGTCATCATTAATAAAGTAGATTTTTTTTCTAGAAAAAGGAGGCTTTTCTGATAAAATTTTCTTTCTGGTAAGGATGAACTAACTTTCATTGTCTAGAGATGAAATAAGCTACTCAGGAACTACATCCATGTGGGTGTGGATGTCTTGGGATCTTATGCTCCTGTGTATAATTAATACATGGTTCTAGATCTGAATTAAGTGTTATCTACTCACCAGTTGCATCTATCATAGCTGAACTTTCCATGTCTCTTTTAGCAACAGCTGAGGAAAATACTCCTTAGGATATGAACTACCTGAAGAAAGGGTAGTCTGAATGCATTAGTTTGCCATTACTTAGCTTGAATGCAGCCCTTCTCCAGTGAAAACAGGAGAAATAGCTGTGTTTTTCTTCATTCATGGCCACAGAGTCAATGCTTCAGTGACCTACATTAAGCCCTACTCAAAGAATAGGGCAAGAACAGAGCTTAATATTATTGTGTGCCAAGTTTATGTTATACTATAAGTTTGTATATCTATGTAACTATATATGTCTATCTGACAATCTAATTCTAACACATCATATATCCCCAAAACGTATATTTTGCCCATGATCACACAACTAAAAAATTCTAGATCTGGGTTTGAATCTGGATCCATTGGACTGAAGAATCTCATGCTATTCTCATTCCAATTTACTGTTCTTATATATAAAATATATATAGCTTGAAGAACTCTGAAGAATGTTTCAATCTGTTTTTTGTTAAATACTAATCAGGCACCAGGCAGAACTTTATTCTCAAATTCTATGAAAAGCAATGTATGACTTTTCCTGATTTCAGAGGCAGTACATTAAATAAAATTCTAAAGATGTTTTTCTATACAGTAAATCCGTTTCAGTCATTCATTCAGCAAATAGGTATTCAATATCACTGCATGCCAAGCTCTGTTCTGAGCACCTAATCTGGAGGTGTACCATTGTGGTGGAGCCTACCTTCTATTTTATGCAGGTGTCTGTGTGTGTTGCCTAGTTATGTCAAAAAAAAAAGGTACGTCTTTGAAAAGGATCTTAGTAGTGAAAGAGTGAAAGGTAAAATTGAGAAAATTTTTGGGTTAAGCTTAACAAACCATGAATTCAACAACATACATCAACTTTCTGTATGCTAATTGTTAAACCCTAGTGACAGAATTCAAACAAAGAGAGAAAGAGAAAGAGAGAGAGAGAGAGAGAGAAAGAGAGAGAGAGACAGAGAAAGAGAATATGTATTATTGAAAGTTTTAAGATTCACATTTGCTTTATATAAAAATAATGTGAATGCCTTTAGTCTAACATAGGGTACAAATAGCATCAATATTTGAATCTCACAATGGGTTTGGCCCTACCTGATTGATATGCAAACTCAACCTCTGTTTTCCATGGTATCCCCAGTAATGTCTGTCTGGTATTTCAGAGAGGATTTCTTACACGTATACATATACTCATTTTTTTTTCAATTAAAACAATCTTTTTCTGTTGGTGGGAAACCTTATTAAATGTAAGGCTATTTAGTTCTTTCAAAATGTAACCATCATATCAATGAGAACTCAATACCCAAGTTTTGTGAGAAACAGACAAATGTCCTATTAGTGCCCTTTACTTTCACTTCTCCCCTTGTTCTCACCAAGCATCTGTACATTAATGTTCAATTTATTCTTTCACAACAATTCCCTCTTTTAATACCCTTAACCCCTTTCTTAATAGGATAAAAAAAAAAACCCTTATGCATGTCAAATCACACAGATACCTGGAAACTCCGTTTACATGCTCAGTCTCATAAATGGAATCCAATTTTCATAAGGCTAGGATGGTCACTGGATTTTTTTAGGCTTCGTGTTTCTCATCATTAAAATGTTAGGTTTCAAAGTTTTATGACTATTTTTCCTATCTTTTAATACAATTTTAAGAATTGCAAAATGTCTGGGTCTTGTGGAAGTAGATCATTAATATCATTGTTTTTTAGAATCTTTGTTTTTATATTCCAGAAATATTTTAACGTGATAAAACTTATGTCTCCCTCCAAATTTATTTGTGATCTCTCTGAGAGTGGCTGAGGAATTCAAAATGGGAAAGAGACAGTGTTATTATAAAGTGTCTGTAAAACAATACAGATTTCAAGAAAAGAGAGATATGTATGTCAACGCTGTAGATTTAAAGAAGGCAAATTCCTCGTTATACAGTTAAGACTTTAAAAAAATTCTGCTATTTCTTTTCCATAGTAAGAAAATAACTGATATGTTTGCTAAAAACTTAATTTGTCACTTAGACAGATGGATCTTTGAATGCTGGGAATACAAGAGTATTATATAAATAAAACATGAAGTATATAACCAAGAACAACATCAAAGAACTGCTAACCAGCACAGATCATAGATTACACATATGATGCAAATATGAATATCAGTCTATAAAAATAATTATAGGAGCTCTGAAAGACTTTTTTTATTGATCTTTCTTTTTAAAATTTTATTATACTTATGTGCCACTTGTATAGCCTAGTGGAAATGAGGTTTATTCCACACATATTCCTCCTTATATTCCCTCTAACCCTTGATTATGGAAATAATACAAGTTAAGTCTGCAAAAATCAGGGAAGCATCCTTTGATATAAGCAATATTTCAAGTAATGAGAAAGCACAAACTACCCAGATTGTTTGTAACTATTTATTTATAAGAAAGTATGAATACTTCTGTGTTTCCATGCATGCTCTCCACTTGTAGACAATCTGATACACAAAGCGTAAATTTAGAATAGGCTGCAGTTGGTATATTGAATGTGCCATTTGTAAAATCTTGGTCCCAGGGAGGTGGTATTAGGAGGTGATATGGACCTTTAGGAGGTGGGACTAGTGGGTGCTCCTTGGGTCACTGAATGCATGCCCTTGAAGTGCATTGTAGGTCCTGGCCCCTTCTGGTTTATAAGGCCAGCCGTTTGCTCTGCCCTATGTTCCAGTCATAATGCAATAATCTGGCCAGAAACCCAAAGCAAAGAAATGACTTTATCTTGGACTAGAACCTCCAAAACCATGAGCCAACATAGACCTTTTGTTTTATAATTGCCTCAAGCATTTTGTTATAATAATGCAACACTGATGAATATTTCCTCTTTCATTGAACAGACTTAAACAATACTCTTAAATCAAATGTTACAGCACATCTGTACTTCCTTGAAACTCTAAACAAACAAACAATAGAGAAAAAAAGATAAAGAACCAATTTGGACTAAAGTCAATTACATTTAGGTCAATTATGATTATAATTTATGATTTGTGGTTATTACCAAAGGTCAAAAGAAAGCCAATGTTTTCCTTCCAGTTAAAAAATAGTTGGCTGGGGACACAGTTCAGTTGGTTGAGTGTTTGCCTTGCATACACAAGGCCCTGGGTTCTAATGCCCAGCACCCCCCTCCTCAAAAAATAAAGCTTAATTGCTGTTTTATCCATTTAATTTTCTAGCAAAACTCCAATGAATTTAGAATCTATAAACGACCAAGATTTCAGGGTTCCTCCTCCCAATCCAGAATACTACATCATTTTTCTTTTCAATAAAAGAGGACAAGATACATTTAGAATTTTGATTATAATTTGTAAACACTATCTTATAAGCTAAAGTTCTGAAAATTTTAATAAACTTCTTGGAAGTTAAATAAATATTACATGTACAAAATGCATTGAATTAATATTCACTTATTCAAACAAATTGCATATTGCTGAGTGACTCATATTATTTTCTACATATTTTGGAAGTGACATGTTTTCTCTTCCTTTACTTTTACTATTTATTGCTAATAGAAATTGGTTTGCCATTTTTGTTATGAAGATGAAGTCTCATATATGGAAACATTTTCTAATACAACACAGAGTAGAAAGGGATTACTGACAAACTAAATTTTCTGTTTATTTAAGTGAAGTGTATTCAAAATGAAATGCCAAAATGAGAATATCTTGCCTGGTATATTATAAACATGCTTGATATGTTAAAAATATTTATTTTATAAACATCGTGATTATTTTTTTCATGTACTTAAAAATATTACCAAAATTCTAAGTATATCTTGTCCTCTTTTATTGAAAAGAAAAATGATATAGTATTCTCTAGTGGGAAAGTGGACCCTGAAATCTTGGTTGTTTATATATTCTAAATTCATTGAAGTTTTGCTAGAAAATTAAATGGATAAAACAGCAATTAAGCTATTTTTTGTGGTGCTGGGTGTTATTTTCATATTTTTTTAGATATGTTAATACTATAAAGTATATTAAAATATTTTATAATATTATTAGTAATATTATATATTGCTGTTGATAAAATTTCTTCACAAAACAATCCAGATGGATTGCCATGGGTAGGTGAAGAAATCATCTGAAACTTTCTTTGAAGGTGTTCACTTTGGACAGTCTACTTCATCTGGTGTCAGTTTTCATAAATTATATATTTCTAAATTATTAAAAATTTTAAATGACATTTTTCAAATTTATTTGTATATAAATTATTAAGAAAGGCTTCTTCTTATTCTATTAATTTCTTAGCCATGTCTTCATTTTTAACTCTATTGGGTCAATTTTCTTTTTCCTTTTCCTTTTATTTTTAATTGACCTTTCAAAATGTAGCTTCAAGCCTTCTCCCCAATAAAAAGTTTTATTTAGTTAAATTACTTAATTTTTGATTTATTTGATTATTATGGTCTTCTTCTTCTCTGAAAAGACCAATTATGTCTCTGTTGGATGCTAAGTCTGCTGAAGTGTGCTGTCTCTGGGCAAGGTTAGTTGTCTGTGGTTCTCAGCTGTCAAGGACACTATTGGGAGGTAGGGCTTTAAATATAGGTCATTAGGTCATAGAGCTTTGTCCTCTTGAATGTATTAATAATGTTACTGTGGGAGTGAGCTACTTGTGGGAAAGCAGGCTTGTTAAAAAAGTGAATCAGGTTCCCTCTTGATCTCTTGCTTGCCCTCTCTTATCCTTCTACCTTCTGTGAGAGGTGACACACACACAGGCACGCCAGGTTCTAGTGTCATCCTTTTGGACTTCTCAGCCTCCAGAGCAGTGAAATAAATAAATTTCTGTTCACTGTAAATTATCTAGTTTTGAGTTTTCTGTTATAAAGGAGAAAACAGGCTGATAAACCATCTGTACATCAAGCATTTGAGAAATATGAAGGATATGCATATATAGTACTAATAATGATAATGGAAATTAATGGTGGTTGCTAGAGATAACTGATGCTTTCAAGAGAGATAATGTAAGGCTAAAAGTGATTAGCTGTCAACTAAAGGCTGATAAGGAAGTCTTTAAGTCTGCTTGACAGCATCTAAACTATGTTTTCTGTAGTTACAAAGGGGGGAAAAAGTAATAAGGACCAGACCCATGACTTAATCACAGCAGTAACAGCTCCAAAGATGTTCTGAGTCCCAACCTAGACAGGTTGGTAAGCCATGTTCAGGACCTTGATAGGAAAATAATTGAACACTGAAAGGGGCCTCTAGGTTGAATAGCATTCAACGATGGCTTTTTAAGGAAGTAATCTTGAAAGTCTGGATGTAATTGGAGATATTTCTGAGCAATCTCTTCTATGGAGTACAAATCCCATTGTCTGCCCTTCCAACAGTATGCCTTAAATTCTATCAGTATCAAGTTGTCTTTTCCAGTGCATTGACCCTGAGTGATGTCCTGTATTCAGTAAGCCCCAGTCATCAAGCACCAAATTTAGTACTAGAAGCTTAGGAGTGATTGGCCTGTCATCAACTGAGAATAAGATACTATTTTTCTCAAGGAGGAAAATAGAGCAGAAATTCAAGAAGGATGAAAACAGAGTTATATCAAAAGCAAACTATGTCAATCTTCTTCCCAATTTTTCTGGCCATTACTGACAACTGAGGGCCCAACAGTGTCTAATAGCAAGTATAGAAACCTTCCCAATTTTTACCATTGACAAATAGCTACATTTTTCTGGGTCTCAATGGCTTTGTCTATAAATCAGGATGATATTATTTTCACCATGCACATTCTCCACAAGTTCATAAAACTACTTGTTTAGTACAAAAGTTATAATGTTAGTACGGTAATAAGGAAAGCTATCATTCAAATATTCACTTACAGCAAGTGGGGGCATGTGTCAGAAGAAAAGTTCAGTCGCCAAGACAAGTTTGGGAGAATGTTTAAAACAGAGGCCAGCAAAGGTTACAGAAAACCGCAAGTAGAAATAGTCTGAAGACCACCAGTGTTGTCCTTCACCACCTGCCCACTTGGAAGATACTTTCACATTTTAGAAACTTATCTGTGCTACTTTTTTTTATTTTGCTCTAATAGAAGAAAGATGTATAGAGAAATGTAAGTTCCAAAATAATCACTACTTGCCATCTCCTAGAAGCAGCCCCCAAGCGATTCTCCAACTCTATTCGTTGAGCTGGGCACCGAGTCCCCAGGACACTCATCTGTTTACTTTACCAAGTCAAAAGTCTTAATCTCACTGGAGAGCCTCACCCCCCGGCCTCTCTTCAAGTTCGTGGTCCAGGCATCTATGAAATTTCACCCCAGGTCACTGTGCTCCTTCTAGTCCCCATCTCAGTGGAGTACCCAGTTGCTCTAAAATTTCCCACTCTTGGCTACTGACTTTTTCCTCCAAAGAATGTCTATTGTACAGAAATCAGTTCCACTTTTTTTTGTACAGTGATAAAAGTAAATGGAGAAAAAAATGGCACTAAATTCCTGTATTAGAACAATCTGAATCACCCAGAGCTGTATTAACTATTCTAATTTTGATCAATAGGTTGTAACTATGTTCACCTGGCCTTCCACCTATCAAGAGCTCAAAGCATTGATAAGCATGGACTCATTATATATTGAAAAAGAAAACTTCTGGATAAATGATTGGGGATTCGAAAAACAAATACATATGAAAGATATTTTGTTACTTGGGCCATGTCCCCCTTTATTTTCAATGTGAAAGAAAGATCTTTTCCCCATCATCTTAATGTCAGTGCTCTTCAAGGTGTGAGGAGAAATTTTTGAGTTAACTGCCTCTTTTAAGGCTTCCATTTTGGTGATTGTATTAGTGTGCTAGGGCCATCACAGAGTATCATGAGCTATAGGAAATGTATTTTCTCACAGTTCCTGAAGCTAGAAGCTGCAGATCAAGATGTCAGAAGGATGGTTATCTTCTTAGGGAGGCATGGGAAGGATCTATTCCAGGCTCTCTCCTTGGCATGTCAATGGGTTGTTTTCTCCTAAGTCTCTTTATTATCTTCCCTGTGTGTCTTTGTGTTCAAATTTCCAATTTTTGTAAGGACACAGATCATACTCTATTAGAAGCTACCCTGCTCCAAGTTGACATCATCCTAACTTAATTGGTTGCATTTACAATGCCTTATTTCCTAATGTCATGTTATGAGGTAGTGGAGGTTGAAATTTCAACATTTAAATTTGGGGGACACACAAGACACTTTCTAAGACTTAATACAAATTTTAGATACTTATCGAGGAAGAAGGAAAAAGAACTTAAAACATATGATAGAAAGGAACTAAGTTGGAACTTTATTATTTTGAATATCTAGCTACTCAATCTTAGAAAACTCCTAAAACAAGAGTAGTCTTTTGGGCAGAGATCTATATACCTTTATGTCAACTCTGGACTGTAAAACACATCAATCATGAAGCAGGATTTGTTTATGAAAGGCTTTTTATCTCTTGTGTTTGTGTTAGGTAACTTCATATTTTAAAATTTATTTTTACTTTTTCT